>NW_005843109.1:292555-336903 GCF_000455745.1 Alligator sinensis | reverse complement strand
GGGCCCGGTGCGCAAAAGGTTTCAAAATTTCCCCGCCAGTGGCTGTGCAATGACATCAGCCAGTGCCTTCAGTACCCTCGGATGGAGCTCATCTGGGTCTGCTGGTTTAAACGCATCCAGTCCTTCCAAGTGACTCTGCAACAACTCAGGGTCAATGCTTGGTAGTCTGGCACCCGGCTGTTGTCTTTCTACAATCCCATTGTGAGACTTGTTTTGCCCCTCATTTAGGAACACTGAGGCAAAGAACTCATTGAGGAGTTCAGCCTTGTCCCCCCGTCTGTCACCAATTGCTTTTGCCCATTCAGTAGTGGTCCTATTCTGCCCTGGGCCTTCCTTTTACTCCCTATATAACTGAAAAACAATTTTTTGTTATCTTTATCTTGGGATGCCATCCTCAGCTCCATGGTAGCTTTGGCCTTTCTAACTGCCTCCCTACAACTGCGAGCTGAGGAGGTATACTCCTCTTTAGCAATCTCTCCCTGTTTCCACTGCTTATATGCCCCCCTTTTTGCCCTCAGGCTGCTCTGGATTTCTCTGGTCAGCCAAGGAAGCCTGTTGGCCCCTTTCCCCCTCCGCATTGGGATTGTCTCCCTCTGTGCCGGAAGGATCACTTCCTTAAGGCACAGCCACCCTTCCTGGGCTCCCATCTTGCCAAATCTCTTGCTCTGCAGTGCGTCATTGACTAAATGCCTGAGCTCGCTGAAGTTTTTGTGCAGAAGTAGCGGTTGCTGGAGAGTGCAATGTTGCTAGTCAGGATTGGGGGTTGACTGAGGCAACAGACACAGCTGAAAGAAACAGTATCACTTTGAAACATTTTTTTGCCTAAAAGGAATTCAGTGCAGCTGCACTTGGGTGAATGAGATCTCTCTGGCTGCATTCTGTGGCAAGTGAAAGTCACAAAGTATGGAGCACAGGGAGCCTCATTTTCTTGCCTCCATGGGAGCCACTTTCTTTCCCGGAAGGTTAGGAAAGAAAATGTACAGGACTCAGCATTCTTGGGGCCAAGGGTTTCCTGGAGCTGCAAGGGACTGGGACCTTTCAGTGTTCCACTGAAAGAGCGGTATTGTAAAGAGCTTCCTGCTCCAGCAGCTCTGTATGAAGCTGGTTCCGGAGCGGCAATTATCACCAGTAACCCACAGGAAGGCAAGCTTTATCCTGACAGCTCCTCCCACATCCTCCCCAAATAGCGTCTCTACCAAGCCAAAAAAAAAATTTTAAAAATTGCTGAGTGGATGGGGAAGCATTGGACAGGAACTGCCCATAAAGTGCCTACTGAGCTCTGCACAGTCACACACCCATCATATCTCATGACAAAGTCCAAGGTCATACCTCGGATGAGATCATAAGCTGAAGCCTCTGCAGCATTGATCACTAGCCCACTGATGTATGGGGAAAGCAATGGGTAATTCAGAATCCCACAAATGCCCTATTGTGCCTTTTGAGGACACCATGCCTATCCTCTCTCCCAGCATTGCAAGATTTTTTGATCCATACTAGAAGCTAGATTACACAATAAAAATGTTCAATTTGGCTCCTGTTAGTCTCTTGTGTTAAATTAATAATTAACTCTCTTTTGAAATAAGAATGTGTAACAAATCAACTAAGCAGGGCAGACAAGCCAGAACTGGGAGTTCATCACCCTGAAAAGTCCTGAGATTCACAGCAGCAGTGCAATAAGTGGGAATTAGCACCATTTCAATACTTTCCAGCAGGCCTCTAAGAGGAAAAACTATCACAAAAAGCTTTGGGGGAAACCCAAAAGCCTCTGAAAATTATTCCCAACTAAATTGATGTATGAGGACAAGGCTGACTGGTAGCTCTGTGTTTTGAACACAGAGATCAATACTCCTCTGAAACTGCCCATCATCAGGTGCTTCATAGCGAGATCTATAATGTAGCCTTCATTATTTTATATACCTCTGTCATCTCTCCTCCAGGGCTCAAAATTCAGGTTTAATAGTCAACTGACCAGAGTATCACCTAAAGAAAAGGTCTTTAGTGGGAAAGGATCAACCTCTGCAGGAGCAGCCAATGCAGCCAGGACATTAGTAGGTAAAGGTAACATCTTCCCACCCACATGCACTTTACCTTTAATGATCTAAGGGGAACCACATTTTGGTACTCCAGGACTTGATGCTCCTTTTATTTAAGCTCTGGATACAGATTTGCTTTTTCAATGCAGCTGTCTACCGTAGGTCTTCCATTCAGCGTAACACCCAACAATGCCAAACGCTTTCTGGAATCATCAGCGCTGCTGGACATTGTCAGCATTCACCACTAGTTCCAACCTTGGTGAGTTCCAAAGCAGAAGGACTGCTTGGCAGAAGCTGTGCTCTGCCCATTGTAGGAAAAAAGCACAGTATTTGTAAAGCATTTATCCCACTGGTTTTCAGCCTGTGGTCCACGGACTCCTAGGACCCCCCAGACTATCTAAGGGGTCTACAAAAGATGACTACGATCAATCAAAAGTATATGAATACCCACACTTACAATTCAAAGGGGCACCTCCATTCAAAATTTCCAAAGGGGTCTGCACTTCCATTTGAAATTTTTTAGGGATCCACAAAAGAAAAAAATTTGAAAATCACTGATTTATTCTAACTCAGTGCACTATCTGTAAGATACTAGGCAGGCTCCTCAGGATACAGGGCTTGTGAGGAGGGATGCTTCACCATAACCTCAGTGAAGGGGCATATGCAAAGCTAAGTCCTCTCTAGCTGCTGGGATAGGGAGACTTACACTGCTGCAGGCAGTGGTACTTGCAATGAGAAAACAAAGGGGCAGGGAGTTGCCAACTATGAACAGGGCAAAAGGGATACATTAATGGAATAGGCATCTCAAAGAGACATAGGTAAAGGAGAACATCATGCCCTGAGCTGGCAACAGTGCTGCAAATAAAACCTTAAAATGTGATGCTACAAAACCACATTCAAAAGGCTGAAGGATCTTTCAGCAAAATTCTTCCCTGTCTTAAGAACCAAACTTCCTAACTTGACAGGCATGGAAGTCAGCCTGCCATTAAGGTTGGATACATTTCAACTGAAAGCAGCCTTGCTGCAAAGAGCTATTTCAGACCCTGCCAGACTATGACTAAGTCTCCCACAGTGCCCATAGCCTTATCACTTAACTTCTTCCTCAGGCTGATGAAGTGATGCCTGTTCTACCATATATCCCTTCGCTTCAGTCAGGGAATTACCAAGAGACTCTGCTTTGTTCATTAATGGACAGGCTTCTGACTGCCTCTCTTCACAACCATACTTTCCATTTTGGGAGACTTCTTTGCCCCAGCTACTTGCATCAGAAAGCTCCTTGCTAATGGCTTCACAACTGCTGCAAGATACTTCACTCTCCAGAGCAGTTCTCAGTATGTCAGACAGAGCTACAAGAGGAGAATCTCTCTCCTGGCTGGACTTACAGAAACTATATATTAATGGGGAAGAGGTATTATGCTGGCATCCTTCACAGGCTGTGTGAGGCTGGGATGTAATCAGAAGTGTTCAATCCTATTAACAGTGGAGTATTTACAATAGGATGATGAGCTTTTAGCACATACATGAGAATCCAGGTAAAAGTGGCAGCACTTCAGTCAGCTTCCTGCAGAAACTGTCATGGGGCGAAATCTGGAACTGACAGGGTAGCTCCTTGCTGCAGTGGCCTAAAAATCCTCATAGACTGGGCAGAAGTGTCTCCTATGCAGCAGGGCTGCTTTGACAACTAATTTGAACCTCTTCCTTTATGGGAGATGCTGCCTGTCAGTTCCTCTTCCTGAGCAGCATTGTCTGAAAACTCTGAAAGGGAAGGAGGAGTAGAAACTGGATTAGCTCATGTGACCCATTTGTGCAACAAGAATAAAAACTGAGTCAAGGGCCTGGGCTACAACACAGCTAAAGGCTTTAAAGTAATTGAGAAATAACAGCATCCTCATAACCAAATTACAGTCTAGTCCGAAGACTTCAATAGGTTCAGAATACACTAGAGCTTTTGTCAAGCTCTGAATAAACCAATGATTTTAAACATATTATAACGAAGTTGGAGCACAGTGTTGCAACAGGTCCCCAGACACTTTATACTTGTAGCGTAAAATCGGGCCTCAGTGCAACAGTAGCTAAAACAGTGGCATTTTTATTGCTGCAAGCTCATTCCAAGCAGGGTCATGAAAATGCCAGTGTTACCAGAGCTGAACTAACAACCGTGCAACAAAAATCCCAGGTTCCTCAGTAAGAGGAGCAAGAAGTCACTTGCAACAGGATAGGAAATGTGTTACCTAAATTTTTGCCCCAGGGTACTGTGACTAGAACATCATCTTGTCCGATCAACATACTGTTAGGGTGGTCAATGCTATGTGCATTTGTTTTCCTGCCCACTTCAACAGCATCTGCTATGCCACTAGTAGACAATTATTTGGGTTGGATTGGGCAACTTAGTTCTAGTGAGCTGTTGTGGGCTGGAGAAGAGGGGCAGAGGGGTGGTGACCCACTCTGGCAGGGGGTGGAGCAATTGATCCTATCCAGCCCTGGACCTGTCTACCCTGCACCCACTGCTGGGGGCACTAGATGAAGCAGACAGGTGGGGTCTTTATGGAGATTGGCCTGGGACCTCTGCAAGCAAGGTGTACTCAGCCAGTAGGATGGGATGGGGCTGTGGGTGGGTGGGCAGGATTGCGGGCCAGGGACAGCATGGGGCTGCTGTCAGGGCAGAGCAGCTGCCTGGTCCCCACATGTTCCTGTGATGGGTGCTGGTTCTGCAGGCAGACATGTGGAGAGCAGATTGCAGCTCTGCCCTGGGCCTTGGCCCCATGCTGTCACTGCCCCATGATCCTGATCCTGGCCTCAGTCCCCACCCACCCATCCCGCTCCCAGATGCCACTCCCCCTCCACCCACAGCCCCATCCCATCCACTCAGCTGAAACCCCCCTGCCTGCAGGAGTCCTGGGCCAGTCTCCATAGGGACACTCCCCCCCCCCACCTCGGCTCCATCTGGTACTTCCAGTGGCAGGTGTGGGGTGCATTGGCTGGGGTGTCTAGGCAGCATGGCCAGGTTCGGCAGCAGCAGAAACACTGGCAGTAGCAGCTGGAAAGGGTGAGCCACTGTGGCAGGGGCTGCCAGGAAGCGAGTCCAGCCACCATGCTGCTCTCACCCTGCCACGTGCCCAGGTGCAGTTGGGCTGGCTGCATGTGCCACCACTTGGGCTGCTTCCCATGCCTGGGCTAAGCCAGGTCAAAGTACCCATCACAGGCTGGATTGGGGGTTAGATCTGGCTGAGGTACCCACCATAGGTTGATGGGCCAGATCTGGCCTGTGGGCTGTATTATGCCCACCTCTGTGCTATGCAAAGTGTGCAAGGCCTGTCCTCTCCTTCTACATAAACAGTTTTTGCTGTGGCTTGATTTCACTCCCCATGCTTCCTCAGGCGACTTCAAAGGAGCTGAGCACCCACAGATCCCACTGACATTTGAAACTGTCCAACACGAAACTCATTCTGGCCAAAGACACCAAGTGTATGACAGCAATTCTCAACCACAGTGACATGTACCCTGGGTTGCAGCAACAGGATTCTGCATTCTCCTGTATATGCCAAAAGCTCATCATCCTATTGTTGTGGGGTATCACACAATATTAGCACTGCTAGGTATGCAAACACCTACACATGATTCCTAAGATAAACCCAGAAATTTCACACAGGAATCCAGAGTGTCAACAACCTTCAGACCTGTCGTGGTCTTTCTGAGTTCTTTGTAACAGAAGAATTGTTCTATTATTTTTTCAGTCAAAAAACCATGTAAAAAATTAAGAGCTGGCATTTTTCAAAGGATGCCTCAAGTCTTCCAGGAGGGACCAGGATGGGAAGGGGAGGGTTGACCCTAAAAGGTTGGGAACCATTTCTTTATGAAATCTAAACATTTCATTTAGAGATGTTTCCTGGGTTACGCAGAGATTTAATGGGAGAACCCAAGTTATAAATCACACTCCCCTGCCTAAGCACTAGATAATCAGCCTTACATGTTCCAGGCCAAATGTCCTTTGGTAAACAGTTTAGATATCAGAGCAAATCTGAACACGATGCCAAACCTCCTACTGTAAGACTAACACATGTGACTAGTTATGGAGGGGCAAAGCCTGCAAAGTGCTGAGAACCTTAAACTGCATTAACTTCAATGACAACAGAAGATGCTCAGCACCTGACAGAATTTGTGTACGTGATAAACATCATGAAGAAAGCAGAAAACCCCTGCTGGAAATATAACATTCCAGCATCTCCAGCCAATCAGAAACAGCAGTTCTGGTGACCACAGAGGATGATGGGAAACGGGTAATTCTGTTTGGCTTCCTCCTAGGAAGGGAATGATTAGTAGGCAAGGAAGCACCCCTTTCCTGACTATTCTGCAGAAATAAAAATGAAACAAAGGTAAAAAAAAATAGCAGCTAGCACTTGAAAACCAGCCCTAACCACAGGAAATGTGTCAAGAGACAGACACATCTGAAACAACTGCTGTAACAGGACAGAGGGGGACTGCAGTTACAAGATCCAAATGCATTCACCATGGGAAACCCATGAAAAAACTCAGAGCAATCACAGAAACTCTCTATCTAGGAGTGTAGCAGCGGATACCAGCAGAAGGGACAGAGGCCCAAAACTGCAAGAAAGTTTGTAACAGAGAAAGAATTACAGAGGGATTTTGGAACATGATAAAAAGATTTTCCTCACATATGCATCTATACATTTCTCTTTATCTTGCAAACCTGCATACGCAGACACAGAGTTTATAAAACTCACAAATTTGCCATATACATCTACAAGTGTCCATGTTCCTCTAAAATAAATTACAAGCTTAGAACTGATGCATTTCAAAGGACACTATCTAGTGGCTGCAGGGAGACTTCTTATGTCTCCTTTTATTTCAGAAAGGAAATGAGTGTAAATTAAGGAATTCTGCACCATCACAAATTATTTGGAAAAACTGAGTAAAACCCTCATGTAAATCTTAGTAATGTTTCTCATTTTTCTTTAGCACTTTTCTAAAAATGGCTAGTTAAGGATGATCATAGCGAAGTAGGACTGGAAGGGACCCCAGAAGGTCATCTAGTCCAACTCCCTGCTCAAGGCAGAATCATCGCAGGCATCCCTCTACGTGACATTGGTCCGGCCTCAGTTGAGTACTGCGTCCAGTTCTGGGCACTGCACTTTAAGAAGGATGTGGCCTGCCTTGAGAGGGTCCAGAGGAGGGCCACCTGCTTGGTTGGAGGGCAACAGGGCAGGTCCTATGGGGAGGGGCTGAGGGACCTGAACCTGTTCAGCCTCAGCAAATGGAGGCTGAGGGGGGACTTGGTGGCTGCCTACAAATTCGTTAAGGGAGATCAGCAGCAAATAGGAAGGGTCCTATTCCCCCCAGCAGTACCTGGGATGATGAGGAACAATGGCCAGAAGCTCCTGGAGAATAGGTTTAGGTTAGAGATTAGGAGGCACTATTTCACTGTTAGAGTGGCTAGGATCTGGAACCAACTTCCTAGGGAAGTGGTCCTCGCTCCTACCTTGGGTAGATTCAAAAAGAGGTTGGATGAACACCTGTCTGGGGCCGCGTGATCCCAGCGTGTGCTCCGGCCAGTGGCGGGGGGTTAGACTAGATGATCTATTTAGGTCCCTTCTGACCCCAAACTACTATGAAACTATGAATCCCTGACTAAACTATCCCAGCCAAATAACTGTCCAACCTGCTCTTGAAAATTTCCAAGGATGGAGACTTCACAATTGCTCTAGGTAGCTTCACCACACTCATAGTCAGAAAATTCTTCCTAATCTCCAACCAAAATTTCCTCTGCTGCAGCTTGAGCCCATTGCTCCTAGTCCTGTCCCTTACAACCACAGGGAAAAGCTCATTTCCATCCTCTCTACAATCACCCTTCAGGTATTTGAAGACTGCTGTCAAATCCCTCCTTAGTCTTCTTTTCTCCAGGCTAAATACCCCCAATTCTTTCAGCCAGTCCTCTTAAATCTTACTTATTCTAATAATTTTGTAACTCTGCACTGGGTTCTTTCCAATCTGTCCACATCCACCTGGAAATGTGGGACCCAAAACTGAACACAATACTCCAGGTGAGGCTTCACCAGTGCTGAACAAAGAAGAAGAATCACTTCCCTTGATTTGCAAGTGACACTCCTGCTAATAAAATCCAGTATGCTGTCAGTATTTATTCAAGAAGAGCACACTGTTGGCTCATATTTAGCATAAGGTAACTCGCAGGTCCTTCTCTGAAATAGTGCAGCCTAGCCAGTCATTCTCCAGTCTATATTTGTACATGCAATTATTCCTTCCCAAGTGCAGAACTCTTCACTTGTCCTTGTTGAATCTCATCTCATTGATTGCAGACCATTTCTCTAGTCTATCCAGGTCATTCTGGATCCTAGCTCTGCCCCAGATCCTGAGTGACTGCAATTCCACCCAACATGATGCTGTCTGTAAATTTGCTAAGTGTGCACTCAATCCCATCAACCAAATCATTAATGAAGATGTTGAAGAATACCAGACCCAGGACTGAATCCCTGGGAAGCCCTCTTGATATCTCCTCCTAACTACACACTAAGGCACTGATGCTCAGTGAGCACGATGGCCCAACCGGTTCTGTATTCACCTTCGTCTAGTCTGCATTTCCTTAGGAAGGGAATATATATAAATAAAGGGCTTAGTCCACCTGTCTGTGTATCTGTCTGTCCATCTGTAACACTCTTGGAGCACTCCGATTGGTTGTCTCAGCAGGCAATCACAATCATAATATTTACTGAAACAACCAATCAGAGTGTTCCACACAGAGTGCTCTGTGGAGTGTAGCTATGAGGGTGGGGACGGAGGCCCTGCTCCTTGGAGGCGGCATGGGGTGCTGACAGAAGGGGATGGAGGGAATGGCGGGGACAGATTGGGATGGCGGAGCACTGCAATAACAGTGGGGATGGAGGGGATGGCAGGGCAAACTTCCTCCCCCACTGTTCCTGGGAGGCGGCCGTGGCGTAGGGAGGCGTGTGGTGACGCTCTATCCCCACCCCCTCCCTCCCATCATTCTTGACAGCCAATTCACTAGTTTCTTCAGAAAACTGCTTTCAACCAAGCCCATAAACACAACAAAGAAGTAGAAACCCTAAAAGACTATGGTCCTGTAGGACATCCCAATAAAATGATAATTACAGGGCTGTCCAGTTTCTCGGTTGCTGCAGGCCAAGTGTCTCCTGGGCCACACCGGTGGGGGCTTCATGCTGTGCAGGCTGCACTAGCTCAAGCTGCAGACACCCATGGGCTGCATATTGCATAGGTGCTCTGGCCTTACTCTCAGGTCCCCAGCCATGCAGGGAACCCAGGCTGCAGTCTGCATCATGCCATACTGCAGGGTCCCCTGAGGCTGGGGCAGGTAGTGAAAGCCAGAGGAGGGAGAGGGAACCTGGAGACCTTGGCTGCTACTGCAGTCAGAGCAATGTGGGGAGTGGTGGCTGGGTGGAGCCTAAGGGCGTTAGCAATTAGACTTCCCTTGTCTACTAAACTTCCCTACCACCCTGGCTCTACAAAAGTATAGCAGACTTGTGGCATGGGATAAGGCATGTGTCAGGGGTTTTCGAAGCCTCCTTCAGAGGCACTTGGTGTTGGCTGCAGCTAAGGGTAGGGATTTTGACTGGGGTGTGACAGTGCTCCTGCTGAGACTTAGGGGCCGGGACTAAAGGGTCTTCACTTTCACTCAGGTCAGGCCAATCGCCATATTTGGAGGCAGGGAGGAATTTTACCCCACAGTCAAACCGATATGGACAGGGGGTGGGAAGAGTTGCCTTCTTCTGTACTTGGTAACGTGGTCCTCTTCCTGAGATCTCTTGTGCATATGTTAACAACCTTTACAGCAGCAGGATAGTAGCCACAGTGGTATCCTTGCTTCACCTGTGGCAGGTTAGGGTGTTACATCTTCAGTTTTGTGTCAGGTTTGACTGTGTAGTTTTACTAATAAGTTAGACAATAGATTTGTATAGGATGGTTTGGAAAGGAATATGATCATGCCTCAGGTAGGGGCTAGACTAGATGACCTATGGAGGTCCCTTCTAGGTATATTTTTCTGATTCTATAAGGGGCATTTCTCCCATGAAAGAGTAGGGCTGGAGGCACTGGTCTCTTTAAAAAGCATCAACCGCAAGTTATTCAATTTAAGTTTCTCTCTTTAAATATGTAAATTGCCAATGAATAGCCAAAGACAAATCATGCATATTCAGGCAGCTGTCCAATTGTACAGTCTCAGAAAGGGTTTCTTCCACCCAGTGCTAACCCCCCCGGAAAAACAAAAAACAATCTATCCTGGATAATGATTGGAATAATTAACATCACACTTAGGAGTGGAGTGCTCTTACGGTAAGAAGAGGGGGTGCCCCCCTGCATCCTCTGGCAGATTCAGTTTTTCCACTCTGCCTGCAGCTCTTGTCTCAAAGGAATGTCTGGAGGAGACTCTTATAAAGCAGGACAGCCTCACAGCCCGTATGACCGTATATAGTAGCACCAAGAAAAGAGAACCACCCTGGTTTGTACACAGCGCAAACACAAAGGAAATGAAGCCACAGCAGACCACACAGAGGCAGGTGACACATACCGTTGCCCAATGAGGATGAAGAAAACTGAGAACGTCTCAGCTGAGCCTTAATTCTTCCTGGAAGAGAGAAGGAAAGGGGAAACAACAAGCTACCTACCCACAGTTCATCCCTGGATATTAGACTGTACCAGACACACCTAATGCTGAAGCCTCTCCCAGCCAGGGGTTCAATTTGGACACAAATAAAAAGATTCTTCCCAATTCCACTTGCAAACTGAGTTCTGTGTATCAGAGATAGCAGATACTAGATACAGATAGCAGATCCATGCAGTTCTTCCCAAGAGGATCATCCCTTTCCTCATTTAGGCAGTCAGTCTCAGCTGCAAATGTAATCCTTGATTTGGATGCATAGGGCAATCCTGCTTCCTTCAGAACTTATTTTCTGCCTGGAGTTCCAGACATGCTGAAATATTGCTTCATCAGTTGGTGCTTGGCTCACATCTGTGAAGAACAGTGACTTACTTTTCAAATGAAAATGTATATTCTGGAGAATAAAATGCTGAACTGCTGAGCTGTCCCAGTTTGAGCCTTGCCTCAATATTTAAAGCTGCAGAGACAGATAGAGCACTCTCTGATGAGAGGAAGACAAGAGAAGACAGTTATTGCTACTAGTGTTACTAAGGTCTTGATTTTGGTAGATCTCAACAGAGAAAGGAAAAAGGAGAAAGACAAATTGGGGACTGGAAAGGGCTGTATAAACAATCAAGATAAAAATCTCTGACATCAAAACAGTGCCTCCTGTCAAAAAGTGCGGCCTATAAAGTATCTAATGCAGGTGCTAGGGCAAGAAAGGAGAGGCCAAGTAACCTGACCCAGCAAGGCAAAACATTTGGGCTTTAACAGCTCTTGATCCTAGTGATGTTCCCCACCACAGGAAGGATACTATCCACCTCCATTAGCTTCCTGAAAGAAATCATGACATGAAAGCAGACATGCTGGAGTGTGTGGGGCTCAGCTGATAGCATGCTTGTGTTCTCCAGCTTCTGGTAGCTCTGCTGATGCTTTAGGTTACACTTCCAGTTTCTGTCAGCAGGGACAAGAGGCTCCCCAAATCAGCTGCAAGTGTTCAAGAATACCTGGCTAGAAGGTGAGGGGTGAGAAGGAAATGCAAGGCCAGATTCAGTTGGAGCAAATCCTACATCCTGTGTGTGTGTGTGTGTGTGTGTGTATGGATCTGCAAACATATGCTCAAGAGCAATAAGTGCAAGCAAGCTCAACAGAGCTTAATAAAAACCTTAAAAACACTGCAAGAGTAGGTGGGCAGCATAACACAGACATTCACTGGATTTTAAACATATCTAGGAAAAGGCCTCCAGAACAAACAACTTGTGGGTATCACAAGAAGAAATCTTGTAGTCAGGCAGCTGAAAACCAAGAAGGGGTTACTATGGACTGCAGAGAAAATATCATTGGTTTCAGATTCCATCTCACATAACTCAGAAAGAGATCATTGACTTAAGGTTAATATCATGTTTGACCTATTGTCACCATACATCTTAATGAAAAAGGCAAGACAAGGTACGAGAATCACAAACCATGAAACAGAACTGTACTTCTACCGTATGATTGGTAATAATGACTATTACAGAAAATATTACTGTAACCATGTGAAACCAGTGGGATGAGGTCTCAAGATTTTATCAGTAAAAAGGTTACTTAACAGTAACAGGATTTCTGTGTGTACACTTCCTCCTATAAACCTCTAGGTAAGACCTATAAAGTCTGCATTGTGAGCCATGGAATTATTAACAGCGTGTCTCTCCCTCCTTGGAGGAATTCAGGAACAAGGGTATAAAAAACCTTCTCTCTCTCTCTGTTTGTCCTAGAGAGGGGAATCCATATGGAATTATAGACACAGTGTATCACAAAATCTGTAGGTATGAGGAACCAAACTTCTTATCTCCCTGTGAAGTTGGCTTGCAGTTCATCATGTTGAAATAAAAGACTTGATTGATGAAAAAGCTCCAAAAAGGCTGAGAGAGGAAACAATTTTCAGAAAGAAAGTATGACTGACCTCTCTGCTGCTTTTGACAGTCAAGGAAGAAGTAGAAGAGGCTAAAGGAAATCTGGCTTAGGAGCATTTACCAGCAACCTCAGTAAGAAGGGGGAATTCTAGTGGGAGTGGTGATAGTAAAAGCTGGAGGATTACTTGAGGCAGTGGCTGGTTGTTATCAGCAGGGATCCCGGTTTTCTCTGTTTAAAAACTGCAAATTCTCTGATTAAAAACCCCCAAATCCATCACTCCCCACCAGCAGCCCCTCCACCCCTGCTGGTGCCCCTCACTCCCCAACCACAGCCGTTCAGAACCTGCCCCTCACTTGCCACCCACAGGCCCTTGGCCCTGCTAGTCTCTCACTCCTCACCCACAACCCTCTGCCCTGATGGGGCGGGGGGGGGGCCCAGCTGCCAGGGCCACAGAGCCAGGGACCCAGGTCTGCAGGCCCCTGCCCACTGCAGCAGCACCTGAGCCTCAGCTGCTACCCGTGGGAGACAACGACTGTTGTGGTGGAGCGGAGAGTGGAGCCCAGCTCCCCCTCCCTCACTGGCAGCATGGCCAGAGTGGAGCCTGTGGGGGGTGGGGGGGATGGGTGCGGGCTACCCGCTGTGGACTTAGGCTTTCCACCTTCCTGCCCTTCCCTGGGGCCTCTGCAGCCCAGTGGGTGGGACCTGGCATGGCAGGGCAAAATGGGGAAGGGAAGCTTGATGCCACTGCCACAAGCCAAGTGCCACCATGGCAAAGTGCCCCCTGCCCGCTCAGCAGCAGCAGGAGCACTGACACAGACTTGTGCCTCTAGCTGCTGCCAGGTGGGCAGGGGGGGCATGGCCATGGCAGTGCTCAGCTTACAGCGCCAGCATTGAGCTTCTCTGCCCTGCCCTGCCCTGCTGTGCCAGGTCCCACACTGGAATTGTATAGGATGGTTTGGGCTGTGGAGGCCCTGGGGGAAGGGCAGCAGGGCAGGGAGCCCCCCATGTCTCCCTTGCACACAGTGGTGGGGAGCCAGCCTCCCACTGCCTCCTGAACGAGCCATGCGTAGCTCCATCCTGCTCCCTGCCAAGGCCCTGCAACCATGTATTCCAGCTCCAGGCCCCAAGCACTGTCCAGGCAAAAAAATGTAAGAGGAGTTTACAAAACCATGTCCTTATTAATGACAGTCTAAGAATTTTCAGTCCTAAAAGACTCAAATTTAACTGATGCTTCAAGTTGAAGAAACAGTCATTAGAGATGCCAGCTGAGAGTCTGTAATAGAGACTAGGGGAGATTGCACAAGGGGGGGTAAGAGAACTTTAAGGGGCCAATGTGCCTTCTTTGCATAAAGCACAGCAGCAGTGGTATGGATGAATCAGTATGTGACAACCCTTCAAAACCTTTCCCTCATAGCTACAGGAAGAGTGGCTACTTACTACAGGAACATAGGAAGCTACTAGCTCCACTAGACAGTCTTCTGGTGACCAGCAACATCCCAGAAATAAAATGACATCCAGAATAAAACTGAGTTCCCACAAGTAACATTATTGCATTTCTACAGCTTGTCTTAAACATCTTTTCAAAACAAGATTTGTTGGGCCAAAACAAATCTCTGGAGAAGTGAACTGGCTAACAACCTACAAACCAAGTAACTTGGTGATCCGATTGCAGTACCAGCACACAAAAGGAGATCTGGAAATTTGATGAAGGAAAGAGGTCTGCTGGATAGGGATGGCAGTTTCAAGATCTGGTCATATTTCTCTTGTTGGAGTCTTCCATGATGTCTTTGAAATGGAAGGGGAATTCACCTCCCAGTGAAAAGAAAAAAATACTAGGTTTATATATATTATTGCTTAATTTTGAGCAGGACCCCCTTTCCAAATCCTAGATCTTTTGAGTTGTCAAAAGTATTCCTGTGTATCAAATGTCATCCTTCTATTGGGGTAACATCACAAGAAGTAGCAGAAAGGACATGGCCACACATTTCATGGGTCCCAGACTTAAAAAAGGAGGCTAAGAGGGGGCATAGGTGAAAGAAAGACAAAACCACACAGAGTTGGGTGCTCCACCCAGAAAAATCAGCCAACATCTATATCTCAGTTCTTTACCTGTCAAATGGGATAAGTGAATATTACATTTACAGTGGTGTGCAAAGTCCCACTTCTTAATGTTTGCACAGCACTGAATATCACTAGTATTGCACTTACCCACCACAGCTTTAAACATACAAAGGAACGCTGCAACCTCTGAAACAAGTCAGAAAAGACAAAGCAAGGACCAGTCACTTATTTCTGATGATCACAAGCCAGGACATTCCAAGGCAGTGCATCCTGAGCCATTAGTGCACTTCTTTATAGCAGCTGTTGCCCCAGAAAAGCACTCACTGGTCTTATTATTTAATAATTGATGTGGGTATGACATCACTAGCATCCAATCAGTTATGCTGGTGCCCCATGTTGCAGAGCTAGTTCAGCAGTGTGGCCAGATGCTTTATCCAGGCACATTAGCCAGGTTCCTTATTTTATGTGGAGATTTCATAAACTAAGAGCCTTATATCTACATTTCTACACTTCATCTATGTTTGCAGGAAGGAAGGGTACTGGTCCCCTTCATTTTCTAGGCTCAGTGCTTATAAAGACCCTCCCTCAGCTTTCAAAGCATTCCCAGTACTTTATCACACCAGCAGCTGGAGTCTGCTTCTACTGAACAAAAGCAAGCATTTGGGCATTCTTGGTGCTTGCAGGACACAACGGGAGCTAGTTATTCTGTCTCTGTCTCCCAGGTTGGGGGTGTGAACTACTGAAAAAGAGTGGGACTGGAAACTCCTTAACATCTCTGTACAAAAGAATCCCATTTCCAAAGGAGAAAAGAGACGTCAAAAGAAAATACTGCTGAGAAAGGAACTGATATTTCAGTCCTTCCTGGTCACTGAACTCAGGATGAAACTTGCCCTTTGGATGACAAGTCATACATTTTTACCAACTGTATAGTCTGCCTGATGCTTTATGAAATACCTTCCAGGGGAACATACAAATCAAGCTATGCTTGGTATTTGAATAATGCCATACCTTCAAATGCTGCTATACATTATTTAAATATCAACCAAACAACCACAGTCTTCCTCTCAAAACGAACATCCCTCATTTATTTGGGTTATCAGCATGTTTCTGAATTAAGCTGATCCTAAGCCTGAATCCAGATATATTGCAGGTTGAGAAGGTCTCACAGATGAAAAGACTTGACAGCTAATCCAGTACACTGACATGTAGACTACTGATTTAGCTACAGGAGTTTTTGTCAAACTCCTGCCCCCAAACTCCTAGTGAGAAGTAAAGGAGTCATATCTTCCTAAAAGAAAAAGGGTCCCCAATACATTAAGTGGATGTGAAAAAATTCAAGGAGCATTCATATCCCATGCCTGGTTGATTTAAGGTATATCAAGCACTATCTAGCAGAATACCTGGGAATTGATAAAAGCCAGTAACTTAAGAGCTTCAACACTACTGAGGTGGTCACATTAGGATACTAGAGGCCAGCAGCCTGGCCCCCAGAAATACTGAAGCCAGCCCTTTCTTTTTTCAGAGATCTTTATTTAGATTTTTATCATCTTAAAAATGAAAATGACCAAGAACAAGACCTGCACAGAATGCACACTGTGCAAGCTTCCCCTTTATCTACTTGGCTCTGCCACTGCATCTGGGTCCCAACCTACACTGGTCCCTGCCACTTCAACTCCCGAGGGACCCATTCACTGTTCAGATGAAAGCCTTCTTTTCCAAGATGAAAGGTCAGTGTATTAATCAAACCTGCCAGCTGGCTCATTAATCACCAAATCCACCTTATAGCAGAAAGACTTTACATCCAGCACTTCCTTTTGCTCTGGACAAAAGGCAGAAACCATTATACTCAAATACTCTTCCATTATACTCAGAAATCTCCCTGCAAAGCACAGAACGTGCATAAAGAGCTCCCAGATGTATCATACATGGAACCTTGAATCCCTAGCAAACAACCTGAATTAAGCGAACTGGACAACAGGAGAAAAACAAGGTTAAATGGGCAGACAAGGGTGAATCCTAACACCTAGTATTCTGCTTGAATTGGGTGGAACAGCAGAAACTCAAACACAATGAGACCCTCATTTGAGGGCTGATCTTAAAACAACATCCAATTGCAAAAAGCACCATGTCTTGTACAATAAAATGCAAAAAATAAATTGTTTTTTTCCTTGAATTATTAAAAGACCAGGAACCAAATTTCAGGGTGTTTAATTAACCAAAACTTCAAATTAATCCAATGAAAAGGAATTTTGCTTGATTAAAGGTCCCAGAACATAGCACTGACACTGAACTGGCACTTGAAACATACTTGGATGACCTGTGCGCAAACTCCTGCGCCTTCCCCTTAGAGCCTCTCCCCTTCTTCCCTTGCATGCCCTAACAATATCAGTCTTTAGAGTTTGCCTCAAGCATAAGCACATGCAACAGGGGTTAAAAAGGTCAGGAATGAAGGATGATGACAAAACAAAATAAATGTGAACTAAAGGGAGAAACAATCCAAAATGCTGGGTGTTCCAACATCTCAATTCAGAAAAAGGGGATTAAAAATGAGCTCAGTGAACAAACCCAGCCCATGATAAAGGGATGCTGTGCCTCGAAACGTGCATTAAAAGCAGCTGTTCACTTACCATCTTGCCCACCTCCATGGCCGAAGTCTGCTCCTGACTCCCCACTTGAGGAAAGGGCCTGCTCAGAAATTCTGAAGCTGGAAGATCACAATATCCAGGATGAAAGAACCCTTCTCCCCCAGTACTCAATACTCTGGCTCAGTATATGGTTCTAACAATTCCTTGCTGGCATCGCTGCAAATCAGCAAGCACTGTTGGAATGAAAATGCTGGGGCAGAAAAAGGAGACAGAAGGGGCTGAAAGTGGGGCCAGCTTGGAGATTGGGGACCGCTTAGAAAAGAGGCAGAATGGAACTGGAAGGTTCTGATGAAAGCAAAGCAAAGTAAAGGGTAATAAAGCTTCAGCGGGTGGGCACAGGGACGGGGGGCGGGGGGGGGTGGAAGAGAGGAAGAGACAGAAAGGGAGGGGGGGGGAGGAGAGAGAGAGAGAGAAAAGGAAAGAGAGCACGCGAGTCCAGAGACGGCAGGACCCCTTTGGCAAGGATGAGAGAAATTAGCTGGCTGCCAGGTTGCGGGGGATGATCTGCTGAGATCAGGAGGACGAGAAAAGAATCCAGTGGCTGAAGCCTGCCTGCTGCACTCAGCCACAGGCTGGAGTGTGTGATCTGAATAACAAAAGGAGCTCCTCTCTCCCAGCCAGAAGGATGGAGCTTCTATTCAGAGAGCCGGTTGTGTGCGAGAGAGAGGGCGCAAGAGAGAGCGAGCGAGCGAGCATGTGTAATTTCGGACTACTGACAAATGAGACTCAGGAAGTGGAGGCAGGGCTCTTGAGAAAGTGGGATAGATTTGGTCTCCCCTTCTGCACAGATGCTTTCCCCCTACTACAGACCCATCTGCCCAGGAGTAAGCCTGTAAGGCTTAGCAATGTCTTTATAGCAAAACTACCTCAGGTTTTACTAAATGAAATTCCCCTGAGTTGTGAGCTCCAAAATGTTTTTGGTCAAGCGTTTTCTTGGTCAAAAACATACGTGAAAGGAGAAAAGAATGCCAATGAGCAGCGCAGAGAAGGGGCTGCCCCTAGAGGGCAGAGAGATTACAGCTCCAGCATTCCCTGTGCACTGATTGGCCGTTATCAGAACACACTGGACTCCACTTCTGTATTTTTGCAAATGGCCTGGACATCCTGCCTTGATAAGAGCCAACAATCAAAGGTCTGTCTAGTGCAGGATGCTTCATGAAATACCTTCCAGGGGAACATAAAAAAACCAAGCTGTGCCCGGTGTTCGAGTAGTATCACACTTTCAAATGTTGCCATACATTATTTAAATATCAATCAAACAGCTGGAACAAAGAAGCAATTGGGCTGTGGATACAGCTCTAAATTCCTTACACAGCACACTGACTGAGTGCACATTCCTCACACTACATTTCAGATTGAAGGGTGTCTCCTTCAGTGTAGCAGGCAGTGCAGACAGATGAGGGGAATGCACTAACAGAACAAGGAACACGACATCTCCTTCTTCCCCCCCACCAGCATTAATATGGCACCCTGAGACCTGAAAAGCATTTTTACTGTGCTTTTCAAAAATGCCCTAAAAACAGACCGAAAGTAGATGAGAGAAAAACAACACATTGCTGAAATAAAGCCACACCTTTGGGGAGCATGACAGAGGGGTGAGGAGAAAGAGCAGCCGTTCAATATTAATCATTTAGCAAAACAGAAGGAAAGATGATCTTGTTGAGGAGGAAAGAGAAAAATAAAGGTCCTTGGGGTTATGACTTTGGGCTGAGAAGCACAAACTCTAAGGTCTGTTCGCAGCTCTGGCACTTGCTGCCTGCAGGAAGGTTACTTAGACTCTGCATTCCACATCATCCCTTTTTTGAAGAGTGGAAAGTTATTACTCCTACCATCCTTCCCTTCTACAGCGATGCCATGCAGATAAAACTTATTCCTGGTTGTTCTGTGCACCACAGACAAATCTAACAAATAGCCTAGAAAGAACCTAGGAAAATAGAATATAAATCACCCCAGTTGAGTCTGCCTGGACACTCAAGTTTTAATTCCTCATCCCTACACCTTGGTGACAAGAACCACAAGATCCTTGGGTGTCCTCAGGTGTTGAGGCCCTTGGTTTTATGTCTCATTTGAAAGATGACACTTCCAATGTCACCATGTTCTCTAGCTTCAGGATTTGTTACTACCACCTGCATACCTCCAGTTCAGTTAAAGGGCAATGTGGCTCCAGTTTTGGTACCAAAATATAACAGCTCAACCAAAAGGTATTAGCTGAACTGCTTCACAGCTCTCCTTCATAGAAAGGGTGCAAAAGTTCATTGCAACCAGGCTGTATACCCCAATCTACTTCATAAGAAGATAATATCATCCATAAGGTTGTGCTTGTTGTTTTGCCAAGTGCCATTCAAAGCTGCACATATGATTCTTGAGGCATTAATGGAAAACCCTAGAGCCAGTTGGGGCTAATTTACATTCATAGTTACAGCAGTTTAACTAGTTGCATTATTTGAAACTCTATGACACAACTTTTTGAAGACTCTTAAACTAATTTAAGAACTTCCACACTACCTGAATTGTATAATTCTGTATCAATTTTGCAGAACTGCTACAAGTGTAAAGCTTCTGAGGACAATACATTTGAGAGAAGTGTTCAGTTTTTACTAGAACACACAATTGTATAAACAATTCTGCAATGGGAAAGGCACAAAAGTGCTGACACAGTTGGGCTGTGAAACAACACACTTGTGAACACAACTCAGTCATACTTGAGAAGCAGATAATAACCTGAATACATAAACATGGTTACAATATATACCATACTACAGGATTTTAATTAAAAAATAGCTGCAGTATGAGGACAGTTTGCTCTGCAACCAATCCATGACTAAGTTGCTTTTGTTAAGCTCTGTCCTTTGAAGTGTAAGTTTTGGCAAGGAAGTGAAACAAAAATTACACATTGTGATACCTAAGTTAATTGAGTTGCAGTAACAGAGGAACACCAAATGGAGTTGTTTTAATTCCACTTTTGCTGGCATTATACCTGGCTCAGGTGCAAAAGGCAGCTACATTATTACAGATCAAACCTTTCTCTCCTCAAATGTCCTCACTATGACTCTGGGAGAACTTGAGATGGGAAAGGACACAGACAAAAAGGACTAGCTTGCCACTATAATAAGGTACAGCACATCATTACAAAAGGAGGAGATAGTTTTGTCTGTGCTGCCTCTTACCGATGTGACACTATGCAACTAGTGTGACACTATGCTGAAAACTGCATCTAACAGGACACAAATAACAGTGGACCCAACAAACACATGCAAGATATTCCTGACTGGATCTGCCAAAAGCACAGCAGTGTTGTGCCTCTTGCATCATCATCCTGGTTAGTCAGAGGGCCCATGCTAACCACAGCTTTGAAGGATATCATAAGACTAGTTATTTATATGACACTATGAAAAGGGAACAAATGATGTGTGTATGGTAAAGCCAAGTGGGCACTGGCACCAGCCTGGAGTTGGCCACTTTGATTTAAAAAGTGTAAATATTTCCTTGATTCTCTTTTATGCTTCTGAGTTATTCTTGTCAATAAAACAACTTGTCTATTTTTCTCCAAAACTATACCTGTTTGTTTTTTTACATATTGCAGCTGAAAACCACAAAGACTTTCACTTGAAATTTTATGTAACTACAGGCAAACAATGACACAGCCAGTTGTTTTGCTGTATTTTATTCAGGGTTCTATTTTAAAGCACACACCTTGTGAAAAGCTTATAGTACATGTATGATAAGCATTATTGTACATGTACAATGCAAACACACACAATCAGGACAAAATATCTTTTAAAATAAAATTATATATAATTTATATAATTTATATATATTTAAACAAGTACTAAATGACTGGACAGTAATAACTGTGCAGTCAGTGTCTCATGCACACATTGCCACAGTTCTTTTTCAGATTAATTTGGCCCATACTTTTGGAGCAGGATGATCCAAGCTCTGTCCCTACCATTGCTATAGTGAAGTTCCAGGAGGCTGTGGCATGCAATAAGAATAAGAACTCAGCTTTGTTGCCATGTTTTAATGCGAACTCTGCTATGAACTCAGACATTTAGACCCCTTAAAAAGCAATATAACCAAAAGGCTCAATTAAAAGACAACCTGCCCAAATGTTTTTTGACAAAGCTATAGCCTAGCCACATCATACAGACCTCACCGGGTGGAAGATAGATATGAATCTTCTCTATGAAAGAGAAGAACTACACCTTTTTCTGGTGTGGTAATCAGCCCAAAGAAATCAGAGAGTATGGTGTTGGCTTTGCAGTCAAAACTAAACGGCTGTTTGCAACAGAACATCCAAACAAAGGCCCCAAAAGATTAATGGTGCTTCAACTCACTACTCCCTCTGGTCTTGTCACTCTCTTATGTTCATACGCTTCAAATCTCACTGCTTCATTCAAATCAAAGGACCACTTTCACGACAAGCTTAGTGCCTTAATCAGTAATATTTCACCTAATGAAAAGAATCCTCCTGCTTGGAGACTTCAGTGCAAGGGTTGGTGCTGAGCACGCTGCCTGGCCTCACTGTTTGGGCACCAATGGTGTTGGCAAAATGAATGAAAACAGATGTTTGCTCAAGTTGCGTTCATGCAATGAGCTATGTATAACAATTTATTTCTTCAATGTGAAACTTCAACAAAAAGTATCTTGGCACCACGCATGATCTGGACACTGGCATCAACTTGACCTGATTATTACCCACTCACGAGAATTCCATGATGTAATCACCATGCTATCCTATCAGAGTGCTGACTGTGATACCGAATGCACTAAGGTCAAATTGTAGCCCAGGAAATTGTGCAAGAGCAAGAACACTCCTTACTACAAATAAATGCCACATGACTGAAAGCTGAAGACACATCATCTCAATTCATCAAAACTCTCTCCGGGCTCTACCATCTCTTAAGCTGTGTAATACTACTGAGGAGAAATGGGTTCAGCTCAAAGGAGCCATCTATCCAACTGCCTTGGACTCTTGGGATACCGTGCATCGCATCTCAAATGATTGGTTCAATGAGAATTCATCTTAATGACCACAATAAGCAGATGGATGGATGAGTTGAACATTACTCACTCACTCCACTTTCCCTGACTCTGCTCTTAACATACTTGAAGACCTCTCAACCCTGACAGCACTTGACCATGACCCTACTGTAGATGAAGTAGAAAAAGCCATTGATCAGCTTGTTTACGATAAAGCACCAGGGGCGGAATGCATACTGGCTGAAAATATTAAATGCAGGAAATTCGTCCTCCTCCATCTGCACGAATTAATATGTATGTGTTGGACAGAAGGTGAAATTCCTCAATATATGCAGGATGCAAGCATAGTCACTCTGTACAAAACAAAGGTGATATGAGCAACTGCAATAACTATTGAGGTATAAAGCCTTACTTTGCATCATTGGGAAGCTGTTCGCCAAAGTTACCCTGCTAAGACTGCAGACTCTCGTGGACAGTCTACCCTGAGTCTCAATGTAGTTTCAGGTCCGGTAAGTCCATGACAGATCTGATATTCTCCTTGAGACAGTTATAAGAAAAGCGCTATAAACAAAGGAAATCTCTGTACATCGCATTTGTTGATCTCATCAAAGCTTTTGATCTTGTCAGTAGAAATGGTTTGTTCTAAATCCTGAAGACTGGCTGCCCCCCTAAGCTTCTGAGCATCATCAAGTCCTTTCACATTGGTAGGTGTAGAACAGTGCAGTTCAATGGGTCATGTTTGGAAGAATTTGAAATCAAGAGTGGTGTCAAACAGGGCTGTGTCCTAGCTCCAATACTTTTTGGGATTTTCTTCACTGTCCTAGTCAAATATGCATTCAGTGGCTCTTCAGAAGGAATATACCTTTGGACCAGATCTGATGGGAAAATCCTTAACCTCACTTGTCTCAAAGCAAAAAACAAAAACCTGAGTTCTTGTCTGTGAAATGCTCTTCGCCAACAACACAGCAATTCAGAAGCAGGACTGAAAAGTCTAATGGATCTCTTTTCTGATGCTTATGATGATTTCTGTCTGACCTTTAGCCTAAAGACAGTAGTCATGGGTCAACAAGTTGACTGTTCTCCTGAGGTTAGAATAAATGATGAAAGCCTGGAAGTGGTTGAAAAATTCACTTACTTGAGCGCCGGTGTCTCACAAAAATCTTGGCTTGAAAGCCAAAATTGACACTTTTATTGACAAGGCAAGCAATGCCATGGCTAAACTTCAAAAGAGAGTTTGGAAAAACAGAGCACTCACTCATAAACAAAGATGTCCATCTACAGCACTTACGTACTTAGCTATCATATGGCAGCAAAATGTTGGGTCCTTATGCCATGGAAGAAAGAAAACTGAAGTTTCCATCTTTGATATCTCTGCCGTATCCTGGGCATAACATGGAGTGAAAAAAATCTCAAACTCTGCTGTTCTGGAAGGGGCCAAGATGCCCAGTATGTTCATGCTTCTGAGACAGATGCCTCCATTGGTTAGGACATGTGAATCGTATGTGTGGTGGCTGAATCCCCAAGGACACACTGTACGGTAAGTTGGCACTGGCAAATGTCAACTTGGATGCCCTAAACTCTGTTTTGTTGATGTCTGCAAGAAAAACCTTCAGAAGCTGTACATCGATGGACAATGCTGAGAATCAATCACTTCGGACTGTTGTGAGTGGAAAACTGCCACGAAGCAGGGCCTATGTTGCTTCGAGATGGAGCGGGTCAATGATGAGATAGAGAAGAGGTATCAGAGGTAGGCAAGATGAGATGGTAGTTGGTATGCTGGGACAGACTCAACCAGTCAGTGCATGCAACTTGCCGAAGGGTCTGTTTGTCATGCATTGAACTCCTCAACCACTCAAGAAGCTGTGGTGGTACCCAGTAACCAAAGGTACAATCTCCATGGTCTTTTGAGACCGGTGGCTGTCAATGAGTGATTCAATCACAAACTACTGTCAGTGTATGTTGAAGGTCTATGCCCACTCTGGAGGTGTTAGCCATAGAACCTTGCCTCATTAGCTCAACCTACAGCAGCTCATGCTTTTTGCTTTGCAGGTCTGTGGTTTAATCTCTCAATGTCACCCAGGGGGAAGCCCTCACACTGCATTTTGTAATGAATTAAGTGGGATAAGTTTTGTTAACCTTATTTTTCAAAACAAGGATTGCACATGAGTTACATGCTGAGCTGAACAGGCAAATAAATCTACTTCAGCTTTTAGAGTGACAGAAGAATTCTGTGGAGGGAGAAGGAAGCAGGGAAACTCATATGGCTGGGTTCTGAATGCAGGAGTGCAAGACCATTGTCAGTCACCAAACATTCCTCACATCACCCACTGGGTTACCGCAACGGCTACCATGAGTAGCTGCCAGCCCTGATCTGAACTTAAGAGACATGTACATGCTAATCCACCATTTCAGCTCTCAATGCAAAATCAGCACATTCAATGAGAAGATACAAAACTAAGCACCTACCCAATACACCTAATACCCTGACAGGCTGTTTGAGCCAAGTGTTTTCCTGGCAGCTCTCTGGCAATGTGTAGGTCCGTTTGGGGCTTGAAAGGTGCTTCAAAACTCATCTAGCACATTAGAAGTCCAGGGAAGTAAACTTTGCTTCTGCCTTTTGAACTCTCCCTCTGGCCTGTTGGTAATAACACTGCTGACTTGAGAAGATTTTTCAACCCTTATACCTGCATGAGTTTGTGATTGGTGTATGGAAGTCAGTGGGAAGCAAACACTCAGAAGAGAGTGAGAGGTCTGTTCTCATAGATCATGTTCTCATGATCTTTTTTTTCTATGCCTTCTTCTAAGACAGAAAAACAACAACAAAACAACACACCAAAAGGCCAGGTCAAGAAGTCTCATCTTGAATGGTATTCTTTTTATTAGTTTGGGGAGTCCTACTTTCTATTCAGTTTATAGGGGAGAACAACTGTGTTCATGTCAAAACCTGTTCTGACAGTCTGTTGCCAATGTATTCCTCAGTCAGATTCTCACTTTAACAAGAGTGTCCCAACATTAGGTGAAAGAACTCCTCACCAGATCATAATGACAATATGATATGATTGCAGGAGGCCCAAACCAGCTAAATAGTAAACAGGTCAAAAGGCTGGAGAAGGACGAGGGCCTGTGGTAGATAAGCACACTGCATATGTACCCCCTGGATGCCCACTTTGACTTACATGAGGAGTTGAAATTTCAAGGAGAAGGATTCTGAAAACATAAGGGAGTTAGTTTGAAAAATATTCTAAAGGAAAATGTTTAGAAATTAAAATCCATACAACATCTCAGGATGGAAGCTATTTCAGAATCTCTGATATTAAATGATAAAAAGACAAGAGGCAACAGAAAAGGGGGAAAAGAAATTTTAGTTAAATGGCATTATGTTAGATTAAATGGCATTATGTTAGATTTGCATGAATCAGGAAGATCATAAAATGAGGTACACTGAAACTAGGAATGATGTGGGAGAGTCAGCACATGGTGTAAAGGGAGCAGTGAAAAGAAAAGATAAGGGTGTTAGAGAGTGTAGGTTTCTCAGTGTTTAAAAAAAAAGTGCATGGTGGAAGGGAGGGGATGAAGGACAAATCATGGAAATGAGGTACTGACAAAGACTCAGGTAGAAAAGGCAATCAAACCACCTGGGAAGTCAAAATGTACTGGTCGGGGACTCGCCTGCTGTGCCTTTGATGGGAGAAATTCAAAAGATTACTCCCGACAGAGAAATACCAAGTGTGCTCAGATAGTAGGGCTGTGCGAAATTTCAACGGGTGTTTTGTTTTGAAGCTGTTTTGATGCATTTCAAGCTCGAAACAGCGAAATTGAAACAAAACAGCTTTGAAACAAAACAAGGGTACTCAAAACATTTAGAAAGTTTCGAAACATTTCGAGTTTTGAAGCTGGACTTGCTTGCAGCTAAACAGAAACTAGGGAGAGGGAGGGGGGAGAGCGGGGGAAGGACTGTTCTGATATTGACCTCTAGTTCCCGGTTCGATTCCCCAGCTCCCACTTCAATCCTCCAGCTCTCTGATTGCTTCCCCCAACTCTCTGATCATTTCCCCAGCTCTTCCCAGGGGGCACAGGCTCCCAATCTGTGCGCAGGGTTTCAGCCGGCTGCTGCTGCAGGCTAGGGCCAGCAGCAGCCAGTCAGCACAGCCTGTGCCAAGTACCGGGAAGACTGCGGTGCTGTCACTGGCCCCAGCCTGCAGCGGCAGCCTGCTGAAACCCAGCGCACAGATCCGGGGGCCTGCACCCCCCAGGGGGAGCTGGGGGGATGATCAGAGAGCTGGGGAATTGAACCGGGGGCTGAGAAAATCCGAATGGGGACTGGGGAAATGTTCAGGGACCTGAACACTCCCCCAGCTCTCTGATTTTTCCCCCAGCTCTTCCTGGGGGGAATGGGCCCCTGGATGATGTGGGATAACAGCAGGCTGCTGATGTCAGCTGGGGATGGTGGCAGCTCTGGCCTATTTCCCCAGCTTGCAGCAGCAGCCTGCTGAAACCCTGCATGCAGATCCGGGGGCTGCGCCCCCCAGGAAGAGCTGGGGGAATGATCAGAGAACTGGGAGCTCCGGCTGACAGGTGGATCCGCCCCAGCTATAGGAGAGCATGGCACCCTGCCATGCCATGCTGCAACTATGCCATGGGACAGCTGCTGCATGAGTGCCAGATGGGGGGTGGCAATCCCCACTGCCCTGTGCTGCAGGCGGGGGCTCTCCCACGAACCCCCAGAGGCCCCAGTCACCGTTGCCAGAGCCATTGAGTGCGGGGCTTTTTTTTTAAGGCTCCACACTCACCAGTTGCGGAGCATGCAGATAACAGCATGATGCCGCTGTCAGCTGGGGCCCGGGCCAGGTACCAGCACCTGAGTCTGCTTGGCGTAGCCTGTGCCAAGTGCCAGGAAGAACCCACTGCTGGCACTGGCCCCAGCCAGCAGCGGCAGCCTGCTGTCATCCCGCATGCAGATCCAGGGGTCCGTGGCCCCCAGGAGGGCTGCAGGCTGTGCCCAACTTCTCCCGGGGGAGTGGGCCCCTGGTTCTGCATGTGGGATGACACCATGCTGCCACTGGCAGCAAGAGTGACACAAGTTTTGCTTTGAACAGTTCAAGGTGCAGTTTCACAAAAATCTTGAAACTTGGCAGGCTTCATGCCCTCAGAAGGGGGGGGGGGTACAATCCCTGTAATTTTCATCAAAATCAGGCAAGAAGTGACAAAGTTCTAGGTATTTTCATGATCCCCCATTATAGCCTATGGGCGAAACGTCGAAACGCATCAAAACAACATTGAAACAGCAAAACAGTTTTGATGAAATGAAATGGATCAGTGCTTCAAAACAGCAAAATGAAACACTGTCCCTTCGAAATGGCGAAATGGAAGTTGAAACGAAATGGTGCTGTTTTGCACAGCCCTATCAGATACTGAACTTAAACAATCATAGGTTTTATTGGTTCCCCCATCCCCATCTGACAAACATAAACTTGCCTGGATCTCCATGCATAGAGGGTGCACATGGGTGCATGTGCACCCCCTGAGCATGGCGGTGCACCCCTACAAAAAGGGGGTGGGCTGTCTGTGATCCCCAAGATCCCTACTGGCCACCACCGCTGGCAGCAGCTGCAGGTAGTTGCCAGCCCTTGGTTGGTGCTCGCCACCCCCCCGCTGCTAACAGAACCAGTGGCATCTGCAGAAGCTGCCCTGCTTACTGCCGCCGCGCTCCCACCACCGCCGCTGTGCTCCTGCCGCTGCCGTGCCCCCCCAGGCACCAGGGGCACAAGTCATTAATGCATCCCGCTATAGTCCCCACAGTTCTGGTGGTGAACTGTGCCGAGAGTTACACTCACTCACTAATAATCTTTGATTTTCCCTTCTAGGTGGCCAGAGCCTCGTTCCATGAACCCCACTTGTCTTCGTCAAACGCCATGGTAATTACTCTCTCCGTTCTCACTTGCTGTTCTCCATTCGCACCATGCCAATCGGTTTTAGTCGGCTCTCTCCGAGCCTTCCCAGACCTCTCCCAAAACTCTCTAACTGCATTGTTGCCCTCCTGGGCAACTTTCTCTTCACCACCATTCTGCCCCTGTTCTCATGCAGCCGTGGCTCTCCACCCCACAAAGTGACAGGGTTTTTGGGCACCCTGTTACATGTTCCTTATGGTACTATACTTTCAATGCAATTTTATAGTTACTGCACAGGCCTCAGGCATAACACAAAACAAACTATGCCAATGCAGTGCACAATAGCTTGTTCTCCATCTTGCAGCTGGCAATTTTCACATACCCTGAACCACCCTGTTAGCCAGCTTATCAACTCCGCTCCTCTCCTTATTCCAGGGTCCTCCCCTGCTCTGTTTCCTTGAACTTTCTTTATATTGCATCCTGTATTATAAAAGTCTGTACAGACCAAGGATCTTGTTCAAAAAGCAGATGCTGGCATATGTAATTTAGAGTGGAGCTTGCTTTCCCTTAGCATGGGCTTCACACAGAAGTTTGCTTGTGGTTGGGCCACTGACACAGGCTGCTGAATCTGCTATGGCAGTGGTGCCCAACCTGTTTGGCTGATGGTCCAGATGAGTAGTTCCCAATCCCTCCATGAGCCAGATCAAGCAAGTGGACCCAATTTGGCACCCAGGGCAGGCTTGGCCCAGCCCAAATCTAGCTATGCAGGGGAAGGGGGCCTGGCCCAAGCCCAACCCAGCCTCATTGAGGAGAAGGGGGAATGGACCAACCTTGTGGGATGAAGGGGGCGTGGGCCCACCTCCACCTGGCCAGATAGAAGAAAGAGGGTATGGCCTGGCCCTGCAGTGCAGGGGAGGAGGTGGAGGGAGGGAAGAAGAAGGGTGCATGGGCTGGCCCTGCACTAGCTGGCCAGGGGTGGGGAACCAGCCCTGCAGGGAGAAGGGGGCACAGCCTGGCCTCAACTTGGCAATACAGAGGAAAGGGGGGCATGGCCCAGCCCTGATCTGGCTGTGCTGGGTGGGGAGCTCATGGCCCGGCTCCAACCCTCCCCAGAGTTTAGGATTTTGGCAACAATGAATGGAAGCAGCACTGCTGCTGCCCCCCTGCCACCAAATTTCTCAACCCATGGGGAGCCCCGCAGGCTGTATTCCAAGGTTCTGTTGGCCACATTTGATCCACAGGTTGGAGGCGGAGCACCCTTGTGCTATCTATGGCTTTGGCTAACACTTGTTAACGCTTGTATAAGTGCCTTCTTTTTTTTAGGGCCTTGCTACATCTTACATGGTGAGCCACACAAATGTTGATTGGTGTTAATACGAGTTTGAGTTTGGAGCAGTCACACTTAATGCCAGCAAGGGCATGGAGAACTGGAAGGGAAGAATCTGTCCCTTCTCCACCTATTTCAGGACTCCCCTGTGTTCCCAGGGCTCCCTGATACCCTTTCCCAGCCCACCACCCACCACCCCCAGAGCATTACTTACTTGGAACTGCCTGTGCTGTCTGCCCCAAGGAAACAGGCAGGAAAGGGTTAAACTGCCTGGCCAGCCAGCTGCCACTGCTGCTGCTCTTCTGGGACAGCTGCCAGGCAGGCAGATTAACCCTACTCTGCCTGCTCCCCCACTGCAAGCAGCCACAAGTAACTGGGGGGAAGGGTAGCAGTGATTGGGGATCAGCGGTGGTGGGGTGGGGGGTGGTAATAGGCCCAATCTGGACCAGCAGGGGCAGGCAGGGTGTTTTCACTAAGGCATTGCCTAGAATGGCTACATCTTAGTGTAAATGGATCAGAGAGAATCCTTACCTGGAGTGGAATAACTTTGGGCCACATGCATAGCTGGCAGAAGGCTGGAGTTAATGGGGTGTAGCTCCCGCAAATGCGGGGCAGCAGGTAGGGCTGCAGGGCAGCCCTGCCATGGGTTCTGGGAGACTGCTGCAGGGGTGGGGAAGGGTGCACACGCAGCCAGGATCACAGCCCTGCGTGTGGATCACTGCCCATCACTGGCAGACAAGTATCAGTCTACTCTGTGAAGGGGAAGGGGCTTGGGGGGGTAGATTGAGGCCCCCACATTGAAGGAGGGAGTGGAGCAGAGGCAGGAGTGAACGGGGCCCCAGCTGGGCCAGGTCGTGGGATGCTCGGAGGGAGAATTGCCACCTTGGAACCAGGAAAAAAACCCCAAATCATATACTAGAAGTCAATCACCTACTATATCATATTTTAATTTTATTACAAAAAGATCTGTCATGATTTGTGTTGGTATACTGTATATAGTGGGGATTCCATAATAACTAAGAAACAAGTCTTACTCGTGTATATTGTGTGTGGGGGGTATCGTTGGGGGTGTGTGTATGGTAGGGTGTGGGGAGTTGCATATGGTGGGGTGTGGGGGAGAGTGTGCATCTGTGTATAGTGATGGTTGGGGTATGTGTGTATGGGGGGTTTGTGAGGGGGTGTGGCTGTGTGTGGGGGGTATAGGGTATGTTGTGGGGTGTGTGTCTATGTGAGGGGTTTTGGGGGCAGTGTGTGGATGTGAGGACCCCCATACACTCCCCCATATGCCACATAGCCCCTGCTGCCTCCAGGCGCTGGTGCCTGGCAGTGTGCAGCTACAGCCAGTGCTGCACATGAGGGCGAGGAGCATAGCCTACCGGCCCACCTGTACCGTGGGGGCTATGTGCGGCGCACGTGAAGTTCCCACATGCACAGCACTGGAGGAAGCCCCACACTGGAGCCAGCTGCCTTCCCAATGCCCTGCCGCACAGGTCCCAGGACTCCATGGGCAAGCAAGAGCCAGGGCTCCACTCCACTTCTGGCAGAGTCTCGGGACCTGCATGGCAGAGGGCAGGGAAGGCAGCTGGCTTCAGCCTGGGGCTAGATAGAGGCAGGCCAGGCAGGCTGCGCTCCATGTTCCCACGTGCTGGAGCTGTGCGGTGCCAGCACCTGTGCAGGGCACAAGTGCCCTGAGTGCTGTTGCTCCTGCTTCCAGCAGCAGGGACGGCACACCATGTGGGGAAGTGTGTGGGGGGTCCCCACACCCTCTCTGATCCTCCCTCATGCCCACACCCTGCCCAACTAAGCTCCTACCCCCCCCAGGTACGAGCTCTGTGTTGCCGCCAGCCCCACACTCCCTGCCCCACCCAGCTGCAGCTCCCCCTGCCCCTACTCCTGCTGCTTCCCTACCTGCTGCCTGAAGTGAGTGGGATGCTGGAGAAGCCAAACAAGTCCCCCAGGGGTGGCTGCAGCAGCGGCAGCAGCAGCCCTGCCCAGTAGCTGAGTGCTGGCTGGGGTGGGTCCTTCCACCCACAAGGGTGGGAGCAAAGCGCAATAGGGTTTGTTGGGGGGGGGTGTATACCTGGGTGTCTCGTTCCCACCCTTGTGGGCAGAAGGGCTGGGATAAGGGTAAGTGAGGACACATGTTTTTATAGATGCAATTAATAAGTAAAGGGGGCATTCAACACCTACACTGGAACTAAGATGTTTGTAACATGTAAAGGTATTTAGGAACCAATTGATTTCGGTAGGAATTAGGGCCAAAAATGGGCCAAAAACGATTTTAAAACAGGGGTTGCCAACTACAGCCTACAGTCTGCAGGATCCAACCCACAGAGCTGTGGCTTTAGTAGCATTTGGCAGCAGGGGGCTCTGCCCCCACAGCTCCACAGCCATCTGCTTGGGGTTTGGGTGGAGGTGGGAGACTGCCTCTGTGGCACTGTAAATGAAAAGCACATGCTTGGGCTCCAGTGGAAAGTATTTCCCTTTCTCATTTTTTAAAATTTCTTCCATTATTTGACATAAGAAGATAAAACAGAAGCTTGGGTGGCCTTTGCTGTACCAACCGTTCAAGGCTTTTTAAACTCTTTTCCCAGTTCTTCTTACTCCTCCTATGGAGCACTCCTTTCTCCTGAACAACAGTCTTTTTAAGAGGAGAGAGCTTGTACCTGAGAACATCCCAGGGATTTCCAGAACAACCATTAGAATTCTTTGGTCCCTTTTAATTGACACTTGATTCTTTTTCTAATCTGGTTACATGGGCAAAATTAAGACCTGAGCAAGCACTTAAGTGCCAAAAAGACTTAAGAAGCTCCATTAAAGATGGTGCCTATGCTTTAAACTGATCCTGTGACCAGGGGGAAATTTAACTTAGGCAAATCTTACATTTGCACTGTATGTGGTCACTCAGGCTATTTCTGTCTTTATTAGCAGTTTAAACTGTTCTAAGCAATATGTATTACTCAGTATGCAATTACTATTGAAATGTCCAAATACATATTTTCATAGATTTCATAGACATTAGGGCTTGGAAGATCATCTGATCCAGGCCCCTGCCCTAGGGGCAGGAAGTCAGCTGGAGGCAAAGGATCCCAGCAACATAAATGTCCAAATGTCTCTTAAAGGAGTCCAGAGAAGGTGCTTGCACCACCTCTGGCAGCAGTCTGTTCCAGGCCTTTGGGGCTCGGACAGTAAAGAAGTTCTTTCTTATGTCCAGGCTGAAACGGTCACAGAGGAGTTTGTGATCGTTTGACCTTGTCATCCCTTGGGGCTCTCTGGTGAATAGGCGTTCCCCCAGATCCTGATGTACACCCCTTATATGCTTACTGGAAGCTACCAGGTCCCCCCTGAGCCTGCCCTTTTCCAGGCTGAAGAGTCCCATAGCTCTCATCCTCTCATCACAAGGCCTGTTCTCCTGCCCTCTGATCATGCACATGGCTCTCCTCTGGACTCTCTCAAGCTTCATCCTTTTTAAATTGTGGAGCCCAGAACTGGATGCAGTACTCCAGCTGCGACCTCACCAAGGCCAAGCACAGTGGGAGGATGACATCCTGGGATTTGCTAGAGAGGTATCTATGGATGCAAGCCAGAGTTTTGCTCACTTTACCAGCTGCAACATCACATTGGTGGCTCATATTCTAGTCCCTTTTGGCCGTGGTGCTAGCAAGCGTAGCACTGCTGAACCTATAATCATGCTGTGGGTTTTTCTTCCCAAGGCGGAGTACTTTGCATTTTTTGGTGTTGAACACCATCAGGTTTTCGTCCGCCCATCACCATCCTGTCCTCGGGTGAGGACGCTTCACCCCAAAGGTTGGTGTCATTGATGAATTTCGCCAGTCCGCTTCTGACACCAATGTCCACATCATTAATGAAGATGTTAAAAAGTATAGGCCGAAGGATGGAACTTTGGGGGACCCCACTAGTCAAGGTGTACCATGATGATTGACTTCCGTCGACTACCACTCTCTGGGTCTGACCTCGGAGCCAATTCCCCAGCCAGCAGACTGCGATGTAGCTGAGGCTGCAGTTAGACAGTTTTTCTATGAGATGATCATGGGATACCAGATCGAAAGCTTTTTAAAAATCAAGATATATGACGTCAATCTCTTCTCCCTTGTCCAGGTGATATGTCACCTGGTCATAGAAGATGAGATTGGTCAGGCAAGACCTACCTGCAACAAACCCGTGCTGGCTATTCCTCAGCATGTTGCCATCAGCCAGTTTGTCAAGAATGGTCTCTGATAATTTTTTCCAAGATCTTCTCTGGGATAGAGGTCAGGCTGATGGGCCTGTAGATCCCTGGATCTACTTTCCTCCCTTTCTTGAAGATAGGCACCACACTGGCCTTCTTCCAATCTTTGGGCACTTCACCTGAGCGCCACGAGTTCTTGAAGATCCATGCCAGTGGCTGAGCTATGATGCTTGACAGCTCCTTAAGTACCCTGGGGTGTAAACTGTCTGGGCCAGCTGACTTGAAGGCTGTCTCAAGCTGTTCCTTCACACGGTCAACACTGATGAAGGGTAACACTTCTCCCTCACCCTGGCCGTCCTGTACCGTATTGAGCAGGGCTGTCCCATGGGACTGGTGAAAAACTGATGCAAAATACCCATTAAGCAGGTTGGCTTTTTCCTGGGCATTGGTTGTCAGTTGTCCCATATAGTTTAGCAGGGGTCCAATGTTACCCTTGCTTTTCCTCCGGCTCCCCACATATCTAAAAAAGAACTTTTTATTATCCTTGATACGTGTAGCTAGTTGGAGTTCAGTTGCAGCCTTGGCTTTCCTGGTTTGCTCCCTACAGTCCGGACCAGTGCAGAATACTCCTCCTTTGAGGTGGATCCAGTCTTCCATCCTTTATAGGGCTTTCTTTTTAGATGATGGAGGTCCACTAGTTCCCTGCAGAGCCAAGGGGGCTGCTATGCCCTTTTGCTGTCTTTTCTCCAAGACAGGATAGACATTGCTTGTGCTTCCAGGATTGCTCCCTTGAGGAGTGACCACTCATCCTGAACTCCCCTCCCCTTTGGGTCGTGGTCCCTTAGGGCCTCGCCAACAAGCTTCCTGAGCTTGTCAAAGTTAGCTTTCCTGAAATCAAGGACTTCTGCATTGCTGACCCATTTGCCAGCTTTATGCTGGATGGTGAAGGTGATCAGCTCATGGTCGCTGTCTTCCAGCTTCCCTTCAATTGTTAGGTCGCTAATTAAGTCATCCCCCGTTGCCAGTACCAGGTCAAGCAGTGTTTTGCCTCTCATCAGTCCATAGACTTTGAGTCAGCTAGAGCTCATCCAGGCACACGAGGAAGCTTTGCGACCATTCAGATGTGGCCAAGTGCTCTTCCCACGAGATGTCTGGGTAGCTGAAGTCTCCCATGACAACCATGCACAAGGAACGTGCAGCCTCAGCCAGTTCCCTGGTGAATTCCTGGTTAAGCTCTTGATCCTGGCTAGGAGGTCTGTAGTAGACTCCCACCATTGTGTCCCCTGTGCCATGGTTCACCGTGGATTTTAACCCAGAGAGTCTCCAATCGTCCACCTTGGGTGCCAATGTCAGTTTGCAGGGATGCGTAGCTTCCCTTGACAGAGAGAGCTAACCCACCGCCCCTTTTGTCTGCGTGATTTCTTCTGTACAAGGTATAGCCATCAATACCTGTGACCCAGTCATAGGTGGAGTCCCACCAGGTCTGCATTATCCCTATGAGATCATAATCATTCTTGTTTAGCAGGAGGACCAGTTCCTCCTGTTTATTCCCCAAGCTCCTGGCACTGGTGTACAGGCATGTAAGTGTCCCATTGGGGGCCTTTGCCTTCCCTACAGATCGTTCTGGTGCTGGAGTAGGGGTGGGGGGTTCCCTTGACTGCCTTAGCCTGCTGGATTTGCAAAAGTTGCCCAGTGGGCTTGCAGTGGCGGTAGTCCCCCCCATCCCCTGGTGGGCTTAGTTTAAAGCCAGGGGATGGGCTGTAATATTATTTTGTTATTTTGTTAGATATTTTGTTAGATCTTTCTTTAGTTTATTATGATCCTCCTATTACACATGAGTTATTGTGTGTTACAACAGCCTGCAATAGCTCCTTTGAAGTGGTAGGACTCTAGTATCTGGAGATAGATGAATTTACTGGCAAAAAATAAAAAGGTGTTTTCAGAGGCCTACTGTGATGGGACCTCTCTGGGAATTCACCTTTCCCCCTCCTTGATTCTCTAGCACAGCATCCAAAGTTGCCAGCAGGATGCCACTCAATAAACACAAACTGTGCAAGGTGTTGCACAATATCAGCAGATGGGCTTTCATCAACAGAGCTCCGGCGGAAGTCACTAGGATTTCACGCTTCTCTCCAGAGCTGCTCTTGTGGGGTGTTGTTATATCTTACTGGCAGAGGTAAGTATCTTAGTACAACTGAACACACTGAGGGGTGAAATGCTATAGCATAACTAAATCCAGAATAAACTAGTACTAAATGACTGCAGTAACTAGAGTTATTGCACAGTAGTGCCACCTAACAGCTTTTTCGGGATGCTGACTGCACAGTAGCGTTGTGTCACACTTTCTGCCACACAGCGCTACTGTGCAGTAGTCATGGGTTACTGTGCAGTCAGTGTCTCGTGTAGGTGCAGCCAATATGTATAATTTTTCTTACTACTTGCTACTGCAAATACACTACTTTGATATTACTCCATACTTGGAGCTTCTGACCTCACAGAAGTGAGAGTTCTATAAGCAGTTACAATTCTTATAAACCTCACCCACTGTTAAATTACCAGAGAAACCTCCTGATCTTTTATCTTGGATCAGTAGAAATGGAGGGGACAATTGAATTTTCTGAAAATGGTTTCAATTTATACCCTAGTCTTGTTAGAGATTGTTGTTTTGATCCTCTCTGAACTGTCCTTTTGCTTGCTTATTTTCTTCTGCATGTAACTTCCATGAACCCTTTCATGGTTAAGTTATTTTAGTTATTGAGCTATTTTATCCACCTCGCCTTCCTGAAACAGAGCTGAAATGTACCCCCAATATTTAAAATGGAATACCCTCCCCCAGCCACATACACCTACAGTAAACAATTACTGTGTTTACTTCTGATTTATATTTTAGTCCACTACCATCTAACAAGTTGACATCCTGGTCTGGCTAGAGTTAGAATCTGATATCACAGATTTATTTCTGCAATTTCCTCTGTAATACTGTGGTGGTTTAGCTTTATCAATGGAAACCAAAGATAAAATGAATTCCTCTTGACTCAGTAAAGGGTCATGCTGCAATACATCCAGCCTTGTGCTACACTCAGGCATGAACGCCGTGTGCCCCTGGAGGTGGGGGTGGGGAGGGGTGGGCACGGTGAGCTCCCACAGGCGGCGGCAGTACTGTTGGTGGTGGGGGATGAGGGGGTCCAGCAGTCGGCGACCCCCCCGCAGACGCTGCTGGCAGCATCGGTGGTGGCCAGTGGCGATTGGGAACTGCCCTCAGACGCTGCCGGCAGTGTCAGTGGTGAGGGGGTGGAGGGTGGCAAGCGGCAACTGCCCACAGGCACCACTAGCAACATCACTGGTGCTTTTTGCAGGGGGTGCACTGCCAAGCTCAGGGGGTGCACGTGCATCTGCGTGCACCACCTACTCGTCACCAACGCACTCAGGATTCAGCCCTAATAAACTTACTAGTGCAAGTCCCAGGGATTTCAAAAGAGAACTAACAAAAAATCTGCACATTTCTGTACCAATGAAAAGATTCAATAAAAAAGTATTCAGGAAATCTTCACAGCATCCTTGGTTTATCCACTTTTCAGCAATACTTCTGGCAGACAGGATTCAAAACAAGGCATCAGAGGACAGATTTAGGAGCATTTGAAAATCCTATTAGGCACCTAGTAACATCTTTAGGCACCTAAATACCTTTGCACATCTGCCCCTTAGCCACATTTTCCTAAATTGAGACCTATTCAAGACAGTGCTTAAATAGGTGCCTAAGTGCTTCCTTAATTCAAGCCCTTTGTCCTTAGCACAAATCTTCCACTTGTACAGAAGACCAGCAAAGCTAGGTACCATTTAAATCCCAGTGAAACTCTGCACTACTCTTAAATGACACAAAAGACTTCGCTTGAATTTCACCCTGTTTGTCTAAAATTGCCCCATGCTCTCCTTTTTGAATAGGTTAGTTAGTCTGAGATCAGGTGCTAACCGAAGTCCAAGAACTTGTCTCTCGCAGATCCCCTAAAACAGAAGACAGAACGAATGCTCCAGCTTGCCAGAACTGCAAAAAAATTGCTGAGTGTTCATGTCTGTGATGGATGTGGGCAAAACATCAAGGAACTTCTGACTCATGTGCTGTTATCAGCATTCCAAAGCGCTGCCTTCCCCAAGCCTGGGCCCCCCTTCCCCAGTGCCACACACTGCAGGTATGGAATCCAATTATGTATTAAGACAGTCTTAAAGGAAGCTGCTTTGTCAATATACAGATTATTTACCAAAAAAAAAAAAAAGAAAAATAGAGAGACCATGCTATTATTGATCCTGGGCTATTTTTAGCCTCCTGTTGATTCCATGTGTTCTTGCTGAGAGTCACAACATAAGCTTAGTGCAAAAAAAAAAAAAAAAAAAAAAAAAAAAAAAAAATCGCTCAGAAGGCAGCTGGAAACAGGGCCAACACAAAGTTAGCAGAAGCTTCTGGATAGCAACTGTATAAAGGAGCCAGGATGAAAAAAAATGTAACAGAAAAGCAGATGGGGGCCGGGGGGGACGAAACAAAACAGAACCGCTCCTCCACCCGCGTAGTTCTGCTCCTATCACAAGAAGTCAAAGCAAGTCCCTGCCTTCATACAGGTCCAAGCAAATCCACAGAGCAGAAGATACAGTTAAAAGAGGGGATTCTCCACTGAAGTAAGCCAATGAATTACCTGGATCATGGGTTAAGAGGATTTCTTTTTAAATCTGTGTGTGTGTGTGTGTGTGTGTGTGTGTGTGTGTGTGTGTGTGTGTGTGTGTGTGTGTGGGTGCGTGTGTGTGTGTGTGTGCGAAGCAGATAAATCAGGAGCTTTATGCTCCATTAAGGCAGGGGTAGGCAAAATGCGGCCCGTGGGCTGGATGTGGCCTGCTAGGCCAGTCTATCTGGCCTGTGGAGCCCATAAAAAATTAGAAAATAAATATTAATCTGTCCCTGGCTGCCTGTCATGTGGCCCTCAATGGCTTGCCAAAACTCAATAAGTGGTCCTCCGCCCAAAATAATTGCCTTCCCCTGCATTAAGGATCTCCAAGGGCTCATATTTTCCAGGTACCAGTTTCCCAGTAGTAGGTGCTGTTTGTTAACTTTTCAGATTTTTCAAAGGGGGTCTAGCACAGACAGCTAACATGGAGGCCCCTTCATACCATCCTCTGCCCATATAACTCAGACCTTTCCTCCATGGGTGTGAGGGTTCAACTTCAGGAACTGTCAAAAAAGGGCCATATTTGTATCTACTAAACTTACAGTTTCTGCAAAGTGGGTCCACTTAGCACTCAATTGGGAACCACCAACTCATTCCAAAATTTGATACCCCCTTTTTGCCAATACATCTTCAGAATAGATCTGCAAAAAAAAAAAAAAAAAAAAGAAAAAACCACACTCAGCAAGAAATGTCAATTTTTAGCAATAGCTTCTGCCATGGAGAGTTTGCTATGGAATGAACTTCTAGAGGAAGTCAGGTGAATACATCTTTAGGTGCTACAAAACACTTTCTTCAAAAAAACCCTTTTCTCCATTAGACAGACACTCACAATACCAGTGACCCTCTTCTATCCATAAACCTGTACTGAATCAGGAGGAAAAATCTTGGAGTATCAAACTCCAAGACAGACGGGGGCTCTTAATTTACCTTATTAATTTTACAAGTTCCTGCTTGGCTAAGAGCACCTTGCCAACAGGAGATCCAGGGGTCAAAAAAATCCTGTGTGCTGCTCCCTTGCAGCATGGAGAATAATGCGGCCAGACAATATGGCAGTGTGATTTTTGCTAGACCTGACATGCAAATTGAGCAAGTACATACTAGCAGAAGCAAGAATAACATCAAAACCATCACACTTAGCCTCAAGAACATCACTATAACATCTATATACAAACAAAACACCATCTAGTATTTTCCAATGGAACAGTCTACCTGAGAGTAGCACACACAAGTACAGCCTTGTGATCAATGACTTTAACTCCCATAATACAGCATGGGGATATGATAACAACAACAACGGCATCCTAGTAGAACAATGGGCAAAGACCAGCAACCTGACGCTGGTACAGGATGCTAAACAACCCAAGTCATTTAACTGCAGCTGCTGAAGAAGATACAACCCAGACATAGACTTTGTGAGCAATGGAATTAGCCAGATGTGCAAGAAAGCAGTGCTGGAGCCCATAACCCACATCCAACATCCCCCTTATAAGTATCAAGCTAGGCTCTACAATAACCATGCAAAACACTCCCTTCCACAGATGTTTCAACCTGAAATAAGTCAATTGGGCAGCCTTCACAGAGACAATGGAGGAATCAGCCAGGGACCTAACCATGAGAATTATAACAATTTTGTGAGGGGCAAGAAGAGACGTGCCTGCCACTCCATCCCAAGGGGCTGCTGCACAAGATATATCCCTGGTATGTTGAGCTCAACATCTGATCTGTATGCTTTCTATAAGAAAGCCATCTTGACCCCCTCTCAGAATCCACTGCTACACTGGGAGAAATTCTAACAGACAGCATAAAAGTAGAGATACAACACCTGAAAAGAGATGATTGAGAACACCAATCTGACAACAGCAAGAAAGGTTGAATGACTACAAGAAAACTAGGAGGCAACACTAATAATTTAGCATGAGCTATATCAAATGTTACTGCAAGCAAAGTGTAGAACTGCTCAACAATGGGAACCACTTGCATAGAATAAACACTGGAGAACACCATTGCTGTGTTATACTGCCTGACCAACAACCACCTAAAGACCTAACCCATCCATTTACTATGGAGGAACTGATAGTTGGCATAGGCCTACTGAAACATGGGAAGGCAGTAGGAATAAATGAAGTACTCACTGAGATGATACAACACCTAGGACCCCTTACAATGCAATGGCTCCTTGATCTATTTAACTCATGCATGATGAGTAAACAAATACCATCAGTATGGAGAAAGACAAGAGTCATAGCTCTGCCCAAACCACAGAAAGGCCTTTCATCACCAAAGGTCTCCCTCCTCAGTTATAGACTGATCTCCCTCCTCAGCATTACCTACAAACATCGTATCTTGCAATGAATTTCATCCTTGGTAGATTCTAAACTTACACAAGACCAAGTGGATTTTTAACCAGGTCAATCCTGCGCATGCCATCTACTAAACCTTACAGCACATCAAAGATGGCTTCCAACAGAAGTTGATCACCAGTGCAGCATTTGTTGACCTATCTGCTGTATAGGATACTGTCCAACACTGCATCATGATCCACAAACTGTACCTCATGGCTGACAACTTAAATCTAAGCCAGACCACCTACTGGCAGCATCTGCGGGTGGTTGCTGACCACCGGTTGGCGCTTGCCACCACCCCCCAGCTGCTGACAGTGCTGCAGCTACCTGTGGGAGCTCAACGCTGCAATGCTCCCAAATCAGGCAAAGCAGCCTGTGAGGCCCCGTCCCTGGACACGAGGAAGCTGGCAGTGGATAAGGCGGGGCAGGGGCGGGGGCGGGGGGGGTGCCCAGCGGCCGGAGGCAGCGGATTCGGTGGGGGGAGGTGCTGCTGAGCAACCGGACGTGAAGCCAATGGCAGTGTGGAGTTGCGGCCTCTCCGCCCAGCTCTGCGGGGCCCCCCAAAGCATGGGCCGCAGGGCAGTTGCCCCAATTCGCACCCCACCAGGGATGGCCCCGATTACTACCTAAACAATTATCTTAAACTCAGTCCTAGTGAAACCCAAATCTATGCTTTCCATCTGAGAAACCAGGATGCAGAACCACATCTGAATGTCACCTGGGGTGACCAGTCTCTTGAACACCAGAAACACCCAGTCTACTTAAGGGTAACTCTGGACCAAACACTTAGTTATAAAAAGCACATATTAAATGCCAAAGCCAAGGTCAAACCATGAAACAACATTCTGTGTAAGCTCACAAACTCCAAGTGGGAAGCACAACCATCCACCCTATGCACTACTGCCTTAGCGCTTTGTTTCTCTGTGGCTGAATATGCCCACACCACCTGGGGATGCTCGCTCAAGTCATAGTAAACATATTGACACAGGCCTAAATGATACATACAGAATTAACAGGCTGTGTAAAATCCACCCTGCTCCCTGCCTATATGCACTATGTGGCATAGCTCCTCCTTACATCAGGAGGAAAGTAGCTGGTGACACTGACCAGCAGATAGAAGGGTCAGATGACCACCACTTGCTATATGGACATCAACCAACACACCCTCATTTCTCATTAAAAAATAGCTTTTTTCCCCCTCTACCATACCATTGACCACATCACCAGAATCAGCCAGAACTACCCTCTGGCAAAAAATGGGAGAACCTAGGCGACAAAGTTGTTGAATGGAGCCAGTGAGGAATTACTGCCAGTGAGGAGTTAGCATCCAGCTCCAATTACAAATGGTATACATGGCAAAGCCTGAACAGATTGAGAGTAGGTCTAGGCAGATGCAAACTTCTCATGAAGTTATAGTGCCCCTACATAACCAACCAATGTGTTTGTCAGAAGCAAGCCATGCATCATCTCCTGAAATGCTCTGTAACACCACAATGTATCCCACAGGATCTGGCGACACCAACACCAGAAGCAGTGGCCTGCGCAGAATATTGGGAGCAGACTATATAGAAAGTTTCGACTGGAGACACAACAGAAATAGTAGTAGTATATATAACACTGCACACTGGAAGGCTTGGATATCATGTAGGTAATCACTTGCTTATCCATTCCAGAAGCCATTCTTATATCTCTTATTCTGCTACCTATGCAAGAGAAACCAGAGCATGGCTACCTGTGCTTTCTTGGTTCTCTGGAATGTGAAATCCACCCTCACTGTCTAGGAGCCATTTCTAGTCTTCCTGTATATATAGAACAGTCTTCCTATTACTATGTTGAATAGGGAATGGAAAATCTCTACATGCTATTCCAGCACCATGTGTCTTTATCCACCATTCAGAATAATATAAAATTAGGGTTGGAATGGACATCAGGAGGTCATCTAGTCTGGTGTTTCTCAACTTGTGCATTGCGAATCAAAAGTTCCAGACTGCAAAGGGCTACTTGGGGCTGAGGGAACTGGAAGGAGGGCGATCAGGCAGGCAAGCAAGCAGCGTAAGTCTATGGGGCAAGGGGGGCCACAGGCAATGCATCGGGGGGCAAGTGCCCCCCAGTTGTGTGCACCCACAGCGGGCATGGGGCTGCAGCCTGGCTGGATTGGCACAGACAAGAGCCACCTCTGCAGCCCAGAAGACAGGACCAGGTGCAGGAGGGCAGAGCAGGGCAGCAAGACAGCACGAGGAGTAATGACTGGGGTAGGGGGGTGGGGAGGAGCGTACGCTGCCCTCACCGCCTCCCTCTGCCTCCACTCTGCTCAGGCTGTGGCTCTACCCTGGAGGAGGGGTGGGGTGGAGGGCAGCACAGGTGGCCTGAGGGGAGCAGCAGCAGCCACGCCATGGCAGCAGGGTAGAGCCATGGCTCGGTGTGCAAGCAGCTGGTGGCAGGAGGAGGTAAGAGCAGTGCACCACCCTGCACCCCCTCCCCGTTACTCCTCACACTACTGCTGGTGATATGGCTGGCATGGCGGTCCTGGTGGTGGCTGGGGTGGCAGCAACAGCAAGTCTCGATGCCCCGCTCCAGGTCCCGTTTACTGGACTGCAGGCAGTTCCTGCCTGTGCGAATCTGGGCAACCAGCAGCTCCATGCCCACTATGGGAGCAAACCGTCCCCTGCCTCACACTACCACCCCATCCCACCCATTGGGGGACTGGAGCCTGAGGGCAGCAGGTCAGGAGTGAACAGAGCTGGGGAAGATGCGGGGCGGTGGGTTGAAAGTAAGGGGTACCAGCAATTTGCATTGTGCAAACTGCACAATGATGAATGTCACCCGGGTGTAATGGAAGGTCACATGTTGATATTGCTGTTAATGTTTTCCTGTTGATATTGATTTCTAAAATTAACTGTTGAGCTGCTTTAACTTGCAGTGTTTAGTGAAAAAAAGAGAGGGAGACCCAAAAAGGTCCAAAGACAGACAGAGTACCTGAGTGTGGGACCTGGAGGGTCAAGAGCCAGGGACTGAGGGAAAGCCAAATCGGGGGGTCTATGGGCTCAGAGACAGGGTAAGAGCTGGACCAGGGGTCCGGGTGCCCAGGAAGAGGGTTTGCGAACCTGACCAGGGGTCCAGGTGCCCTGAGAGGGTCGACCGTGGGACCACAGGGGTCTGAGGGCCAAAAGGGGCCAAGTGTGTGAACTGAACTGAAAATGGGTCCCCATTTTCAAGAAGGGGAGGAAGGAGGACCCGGGCAACTATAGGCCAGTCAGTCTTCCCTCCATCCTTGGCAAAGTCTTTGAAAAAATTATCAAGGCTCACATCTGCAAGATCCCAGCAGGAAAAATTATGCTGAGGGGAAACCAGCACGGGTTCGTGGCAGGCAGATCGTGCCTGACTAATCTAGTCTCTTTTTATGACCAGGTTACGAAATGCCTGGACACAGGAGGAGGGGTGGATGTCATATACTTAGACTTCAGGAAGGCCTTCGATACGGTATCCCACCCCATACTGGTGAACAAGTTAAGAGGCTGTGACTTGGATGACTACACAGTCCGGTGGGTGGCGAATTGGCTGGAGGGTCACACCCAGAGAGTCGTGGTGGATGGGTCGGCTTCGACCTGGAAGGGTGTGGGCAGTGGGG
>NW_005843109.1:269056-292545 GCF_000455745.1 Alligator sinensis | reverse complement strand
GGAGTGGGGTCCGGCAGGCCTCGGTCCTAGGACCGATCCTCTTCAATATCTTCATCAGCGACTTGGACAAGGGAATGAAGCGTACTCTGTCCAAGTTTCCGGATGACACAAAACTGTGGGGAGAAGTGGACAAGCCGGAGGGCAGGGAACAACTACAGGCAGACCTGGACAGTGGGGAATTGTTAGGATTAAGCCTCACTAAGGCCGGTGGGCAGCCTCCATTAATCAACCTTTGATAATAAGAACAAGGCATGGTGGACGAGCAATCTAGGGAAAACAACATAAGAGTCCGAGCCAGGCAGGAGCCACAAGACCACCAGGGGGTGTCACGGCCACCCTGTGGCCACAAACCTGTCACAGACACTATATTTGTCCTTTTCCAATTATCTGGGACCTCTCCCAATCACCCAAATTTTCAAAGATAATGGCCAGCAGCTCTGCAATCACATCAACCAACTTCCTCAGCACCCTTGGGCACATCACACGTCAAACTTTTCTAAATAGTCTCTAACCTGTTCTTTCACCACTGTTGGCTGCTCACCTCCTCTCCAAATTGTGCTCCCGGGAGCAGTAGTCTGAGAGCTGACCTTGCCTGTGAAGACTGAGGTGAAAAAGGCATTGAGTACTTCAGCCTTTTCTGCTCATGTCACTAGGTTGCATCCCCCATTCAGTAAGGAACCTACATTTTCCCTGATCTTCCTCTTCCTCAACAGTTGCCGACATACTTGCAGAAACTCTTCTTGTTACCCTTCACATTCCTTGCTAGCTGACACTTCAGTTATGCTTTGGCCTTCCTGATTTCATTTGTGCATACCCAAACAATGCTCTTATACTCCTCCCTAGTTGTTTGTCCAAGTTTTTACTTCTTGTAAGCTTCCTTTTTGCATTTTAGCTCACTGAAGTGTTCTTTACTAGGCCAAGCTGGTTTTCTGCCATACTTGTTACTCTTCCTGCACATCAGGATGTTTCATTCCTGCACCCTTAATCAAGTTTCTTTAAAGTACAGCCAGCTCCCCTGGATTCCTTTCCCTCTCTGACTGGCCTCTCAGGGGATCTTACCCATCAGTTCCCCGAGTCAAAGTCTGCTTTTCTGAACTCCAGGGTCCTTACTCTGTTGCTGTCCTTCCTTCCTTTCCTCAGGATCCTGAACTCAATCATCCCATGGTTGCTGCTGTCTAAGTTATCATCTACTATACATTCTCCACAAATTCCCCCATTTGCGAGCAGCAAATCAAAAAGAACACAGCCCCCAGCTAGCCTCTCCAAGAATAGCGCCTTATAGGGCATGTGAGTTAAGAAATTACTCACCTATATTGTCAACTTTAGGGCCAAGTGCATCACTGTTCTTGCCACCCTCCTGTGGCGAGCCAGTAGGGGATGCTCCTGTGCTGAGCCACCCACCTCACTGCACCCGACCACCTTCCAGGCTCTGAGTGCCCCGCTGGGGGCACCTCGCGTCTAGTCGACCCCCTTCCTGGAGTACACCCACTAGCCTGGGGGTAGTGCCGCCACCACCTGGGGTCTGGCTTGATCCTGGCACTGTGTCCCCCGGGAAACACAGGCCCAGTAGTCTTTGAGGGTACTCAACCAGTTTCAAGATCTTGGGGTGCTTCCCTCAGACTGAAGCACAAATAGTGGTCTCCCTTAGTCAGCCGCACAAAGGGGACCCCAAGGCATAATCTAGCCCCTCTCCCAATAAGTCTCTCATGCTAGGCACAAAGAAGGGCTTTATTGGTTACAAGGAGTAGGTTTGGAATAGGGTACAGGGTATAGCAATATCAGAGACATCCCATAGAGCAAACAGGGTGGCTGGGTAGCCTTTGATCATGCATCTGAGTTACTGCAAGCTATATATCTAGTTAGATCTCGGGTAGCTTACTCACGAGTATCATCCAGAGGCAGGTGGAGATTCCCTCTGGAAGCAGCCAGTTCACTGATCATGAGTTTCACGAGAGAGCAAGTTTCAGATGGTCCGGCTCTTCTCTCACTGAGTTTCCATCATGGCTGCTGGACCTCCTCCTGGGTAGTCCTTAACTTATATAGCCCTTATGACCTCATTTACCTGGTCCAATGGAGGTCAGCACATGTTGGCTGCCAGCCAACCAATTTGAAATGCATCACTGGTTGCTGGGCAGACTGGCAGGGTCTCTAGCCCACCCCAGGTCAAGCTGGCATTGCTTAAAACAATAGCCCCTCACCTAGGTATGTGATGCTAGTCATGTAGGCAGAGGGAGCAGGTTTCCCCTCTCCCTCAGGAATGTATCCAATTCAGGCTCCCTAAAGAGATGGGATGTCTGCCCTCTGCAGAGCCCATATTAACCAAATTGTCACAGAGCAGAGTTTTTGGGGAGAGACAGCGGTGGCATTCTGCGACACTCCCCCCCCCCGTGCCAAAAGCTTGGCCACATGGCTTCACAGAGCCGTGGGTATGAACATGATTTTTTTAGAAGGGTTACCTTTTACACCTAAAGAAAAATTACACAACACATTAGACTGGCCATAACAATAATACACATAGAATATCGAAACACATTGGGGAGCTCCCATGCCAGACCTGTCTCAGGTTGGCTTAAGTCCATCTGGCCCACTACCCAGTGTCCTTTCACGACAGGGCATCTGCGATCACATTCTGGCTTCCCTTGATGTGTTCGATGGTGAAGTTGAACTCTTGAAGCTGCCAGGCCCATCGTTGAAGCTTAGCTTTGGTGTTTTGCATTGTCTGCAGCCACTGAACTGGGGCATGGTCTGAGAGGATGGTGAACCGCTGCCCCCACAGATAGGGCCTCAGCTTGTTCAGCGCCCAGACGATTGCCAAACACTCCTTCTCAATGGATGACAGGTTTCGCTCCCAAGGGATTAACTTCTGGCTTAAGTAAACCATGGGGTGCCAAGTCGCTTTGTGCTCTTGTAAAAGTACAGCTCCTAGCCTTGAGTCAGAGACATTGCTGGCTACGTATAAGGGTTTATCATGGACAGGTGCCTTCAGAAATCGGTTGTTTGATCAGGGCAGCCTTTAGGGTGTCAAATGCTTCCTGGCACCCCTGCTTCCAGACCACTAGATCAGGGCTGCCCTTCTTGGTCAGCTCGTGTAGGAGAGCTGCTGTCACTCCAAATCCACGGACAAACCACCTGTAATATCCAGCCAGGCTAAGGAAGGCTCTGACTTGCTACTTGGTTTGTAGGGGTGGCCAGTCTCTAATGGCCTCAATCTTGTCCCACAAGAGAGAAATCTGACCTCCACCCACACAATGTCCCAAGTATACCACTTCAGATAGTGCCAACTGGCACTTTTTGGCTTTTATGGTAAGACCAGCTTGCTTGATCTTATCTAACACAGTGGTCAGATGAATCAGGTGCGAGTCAAAGTCCTGACTGAAGATGGCGATGTCACTGATGTAAGCCATGGAAAACTGCTCATATCCTTGTAACTGGTTATTAATCAGTCTTTGAAAAGATGAGGGAGGGTTGTGCATACCGAAAGGTAAAACTGTAAACGCATATAGTCCCACAAGTGTGGTAAATGCAGACATGGCTATGGCGTCTGGATCCAGTGCCATTTGCCAGAATCCTTTGGACAGAGCAAATGTAGAGATGACATCGGCTGGGCCCAGACAATCAAGTAAAGAGTCTGTCCTGGGCATAGGGTAAGCATCAGAGGTAGTAATAGCATTCAGCTTCCTGTAGTCCACACAGAACCTGATGGATCCATTCTGCTTCCGGACAAGTACCGCTGGGCTGGCCCAGGGACTCACTGAAGGCCGGATTACCCCTAACTCTCTCATCTCTGTGATCTCCCACTTTATTGCCTGCATCACCTTCGCATTTACTGTGTACAGTCTGGACTGGCTAGGGGGATAGCTGCCTGTGTCTGTAGAGTGTATTGCCAGGTTCGTTTTACCTGGTTTGTTGAAGAACACTGTCTCAAAGTCCTTGAGTGCTGCAAATTGCTTGTCCTTGTCCTTGTCCTGGGAAGGCAGGTGATCTGGCAGGAAGAATTCTTCTATTCCTGCCTCTCCATCCCAGTCTCCATACATGACTGGCTCCTCTGGGTCCTTAGGTGATCCTTCTACTGAGGAAATCCAGAATACCACATCACTTCTATTAAAGTATGGTTTAAGCATGTTCACATGTACTTCCTTAGGCTTTTTGTCGGCCCCACTCCTGGTCACTAGGTAAGTCACACCATCTAGACTGTCCAGAATGACACGGGGACCTTCCCAAGCTGCTTGCAGCTTGTCTGTCTTTAGTGGCAGGAAAACCATGACCGTATCATCTTGTTCAAAGGTACGCAAGTGAGCCTTTTCAACATACCAGACACTTTGCTTCTCCTGGGCCTGGGCCAGGGAGTCTTGTGCCACCTTCATCATGTCAGTTTGCTTCTGATGAAAGCTGAGCACGTATTCTACCATGGAGGTCTTAGTGGAAGAAATTTTCCCTTCCTACTCTTTTCTCACCAAATCGAGAGGGCCCCTAACTCACCTTCCAAACATCAACTTGAATGGTGAGAACCCAGTGGACTCCTGGGGCACCTCCCGGTAGGCAAAGAGCAAATGCGGAAGTTTCTCATCCCAGTCATTGGGGTTAGAGTCCACATAGGCCTTTAGCATACCTTTCAAGTTGCACTGAACCTTTCTACAAGCCCATTTGTCTGAAGGTGGCAAGCTGTGGTCTTGAGGTGTTTCACTCCACAGCACTCCCACAGGTACTTCATCACCTCTGCCAGGAAGTTCCCACCTGTGTCATTCAGGATCTTGGATGGAAAACCCAGCTGAAAGAAGATCTTGGTCAGGGCTTCAGAAACTACAGGTGCCCCGGTGGAGGTCAAGGCAATTGCCTCCAGGCACCAAGTTGCAAAATCCATGAGAGTCAGGATGTATTTCTTCCTTCTACGAGTCTTATGCCTCAGTGGGTCCACAATGTCTATACCCACTCTTTGGAATGGTTGATCAATGATAGGGAGGGGCTGTAGGGGAGCCTTTCTCTTGTCCCCACTTTTGCCCGTCCACTAGCATGTCTCACAACATCTGCAGGAGTCTGTCTCATTCTGGGCAGTTCTGAGCCAATAAAAGCTCGCCTGCAGCCACTGGCGTGTCTGTTCCCTGCCCATGTGACCAGCACAAGGTAAATCATGAGCCACAGAAAGCAATTGCTGTCTGAACTTACAAGGTGCTATGGGCTGGCGACAGGGCTCCCAGGTCTCAGCATGGTTCTTCAGTACCAACAACCGATAGAGGAGTCCCTTACCTCAGACCACCTGTTACCTCTTATCTGGGGTGAGCTCTGTCTCTTGCTCCTTAGTCATCTGCCAGAGTTCCTCCAAGCTGGAGTCCTCTAGAACCTCCTGCTTGAACTCCTCTTGCCCAGCTAAGCAATCACCGGGGAGTTCTGATGCTCCTGTAAGGAGGGCACCTTCACCCTCGGGGATGTCCTCTAACTTCTCCCTGAGAGTCTTCGTTTCCTCTGTCACTGACTGACTGGACTCCTCCCTGGGGCTGTCACTTAAACCAACCTCAAGGTCGCTAGTTTCCTCAATGGCTGGTTGCAGTCAAAGGGAGTCTTTCCCTTCTCCTCCTCTGCCTCTGCAGCCAATTGGGTGACCAGGCCCTGGGAAGTTTGCACTCCTCCTGCCTTAGCCCTTCTGCTCTCTTGACGAGTCACCACATTAACACAGTAGAGCTCTAGCTCTAGGAGGTGGCCCTCCTCCCTTTGCAGCTATTCTAGCTCCACAATATCACGTCCTACCAGGATGGGGACAGGAGCCCCTTCCAGCACACCCAGTTCTATCCCGCAGCCTCTCTACTCGATGGGGAGATGGGTTACTGGTACCTCGAAAGGCTGGAGCCCCACCCCTTGTATGGTAAGGGTCCTCCCTGGGACTATATCCGTGGGTGCAACAAGGTTGGCATTGATTAATGACACACTGGCCCCTGTGTCCAGTTCCCCAACAAGGGTTTTACCATTATCTTAGTCTGGTGGGTGGCTGTCACCTCCTCTGGGTTTGTAATCCTGTAGCAACAGGTACGCCCCTGAGTGGCTTGGGTCTCCCTCCTCACTGCTTACTACTGTTGCATGTTTGATTGGCTTGGGTTTGTTGCTTAGATTTGGGCAGTTGGGTCTGATGTGGCCCAGCTCCCCACAGTTATAGCAACCCCTCTTTTCTGAATTGGGTGGCTTGTTCAAATCTGGGGCCACCTTGCGCTCAGCAGGTGGCCCTCTTTCCCATTTGGGGCCTGGCCCTTGCTTCCCCACTTTGTGGAACCCCTTCTGTCCCTTCCCAAAGTAGGGAGGCTTCTTGTCCTGCCCCCTCACAATTTAGCAACAGATGGTCTGCAATTTCAGTGGCCTCTTGGATGGTTTTGGGGACCCTGTCTTTGACTAGGGTTTTAATCTCCTTCGGACAGCAGTGAAAAAATTAGTCCAGTGCTATGAGGTTTAGTACCTTCTCTCTAGTGTCAGCCTTGGCTCTGTCTGCCCATTTGAGGAGTGAATCCCACATCTGGGCCGCAAACTTGACCATTGACTTCCCCGGTTGTGGGATAGCATTCTGGAATCTTTTCTGGAAATAATCTGGACCTAACCTAAACCTAGAACACACAGCATTTTTAAAGGCATCATAGTTATCCGCTGATTCCGATGGCAGGCTGTTCAGGACAATGGACATGTCACCCTCAACCAGAGCAGCCATGTGTTTCATAAACTCTTCCTTTGGCAACTTCCATCAGTGTGCTTGGTTTTCAAAGTTCCTTAGGAACACTTCAAGGTCATCCCCATCTTTGTAGTGAGAGAAGACTGGGGTATTCAGTCTGGGGGTGCAGCTGCTGCTGGCTGGGTGCCCACGGTTCCAGCATTTGATTGCATCTGGAGTACTGAGAGCTCATACTTACACTGATGCTGAGCCTCTCTAGCTTCATGCTCGCGCTCTTCCTTCTTGTGCTGGCACGGGGCCTCTCTAGTCTCATGCTCACACTGCCTCCTCATGCTGGTGCTGGGCTTCCAGCTTCATCCTTTTCAACTCTAGCTCATGCCTGAACTTGCATTCTCGCTCCTCAGCTTCTAGCTGCAGCTGGTATTTCTGGAAGTCCCACTCAAAGGAAGGCCCCTCGGAGCCCCTGGTGGGTTCTGGATGGATGCGCGGGGTGATCTGGTGACCTGGTCATTATCAAAAAGGATCTTAATCAGGTCTTCTCTCTTTTGCTCCTTCCTCACTGGAAGGCCTCTCTCTTTAATCATCTCTTTCAAGTTGGCCACCATCATATGGTCACAATCATCAGCCATCCTAGCTATCTACGCTGTCCAGTTGACCCGATGCCAAATTGGAGATTGTTTGCTCAAAGATTTTCAGTGACTCTATTCCCTTCCCCAAATTATGCCTTCATAACAAGTTGTTGGATCCCACCACTCTCACCATGTGTGGTGGGCCAGTAGGGGATGCTCCTGTGCTGAGCCACCCACCTCACTGCACCTGACCACCTTCCAGGCTCTGTGTGCCCCACTGGGGGTGCTTCACATCTAGCCGACCCCCTTCTTGGAGCACACCCACTAGCTTGGGGTATCCACCACCCAGGGACAGGCCTAGTAGTCCCTGAGGTTACTCAACCCGCTTCAAGATCTTAGGGTGCTTCCCTCAGACTGAAGCACAAATAGTGGTCTCCCTTAGTCAGCCAAACCAAGGGGACCCCAAGGCATAATCTAGCCTGTTTCCCAATAAGCCCCTCTCCCAATAAGTCTCCCATGCTAGGTACAAAGAAGAGCTTTATTGGTTACAAGGAGTAGGTTTGGAATAGGGTACAGGGTATAGCAATATCAGAGAAATCCCATAGAGCAAACAGGGTGGCTAGGTAGCCTTTGATCATGCATCTGAGTTACTGCAAGCTATATATCTAGTTAGATCTCAGGCAGCTTACTCACGAGTATCATCCAGAGGCAGGTGGAGATTGCCTCTGGAGGCAGGCAGTTCTTTGATCATGAGTTTCAAGAGAGAGAGAGAGAGCAAGTTTCAGATGATCCGGCTCTTCTCTCGCTGAGTTTCCATCATGGCTACTGCACCTCCTCCTGGGTAGTCCTTAACTTATATCGACCTTATGACCTCATTTACCTGGTCCAATGGAGGCCAACACCTGTTGGCTGCCAGCCAACCAATTTGAAATGCATCACTGGTTGCTGGGCAGACTGACAGGGTCTCTAGCCCACCCCAGTCAGGCTGGCATTGCTTAGAACAATAGGGAGCGTAAGCCCCTCACCCAGGTATGTGATGCCAGTCATGTTGGCAGAGGGAGCAGGTTTCCCCTCTCCCTCAGGAATGTATTCAACTCAGGTTCCCTAAAGAGATGGGATGTCTGCTCTCTGTAGGGCCCATATTAACCAAATTGTCACGGAGCTAAATTTTTGGGGAGAGACAGAGGTCCTTCTACAGCATGTTTTGGTAGTAAACAGCTGGGAACAAGGCATTCCTATGCAGGCTGTTTACTTGTCCCTGGACATTATTTCTGAAACTCCCATCAGCTGGCATGAATTCTCAATAATCCCATTTCCTAGGAGCCCTGGGAGGTTTACCTTAGATAAAGCTTCTGTCCAGAAATCAATGTCCCCACTTTGGCTTCACTTTTCCACTTTGTAATCCCTCCACAATTGGATTATTGCAATAAATTATTCAGGAAATATTCAATAAAACATAGTCTCTATCAATTTCCTTTAAAATCCCTGAATGCAGACTCAAAGGCACTATCCATTTACTGGGGATGGGAGGGGAAAGTCTCACTGCAGATTTCGTTTGGACTTGAAAATGAAGGAGTGCCTGAGGCTATTTCTGCCTAACAGTCCAGGCTAGCAGGCCTCTTCAAAGAAGTGCACTGAACACAGTAGCTTTGCATTCACTTTCGGGAAAAATGTGGTGTCAAAAGTAAAAATATGGTGTCAAAATTTACAAAGAAGAGGCAGACTGAAAAATGATCCTCAAATCATCACTGTTTGGTTTTACTTACATGGCAATTGTTGGGTTAAATATAAACATGCATGTAAATTTGGTCCATTTCCTTACACAGACAGCAACCCTTGCAGAGGTCTCAAGCTAGACAGTCACTAGGCTGCTGCGTCTCACTTGGTCAGTGCACTCTTAAGCATCTCTTGGCTTGAGTAACCTGCAACATTCCCTCTTTTTTTTTTTTTAGCTGATCTGGCACACTTCTGAGGCATGTGTTCTTGGTCAGTTGTCCCTTCAAGGAAATGGGATTCTGTGACTAGCTGTCTTCAGTACCTAGTATCGGTGCTGATGCCCCCAAGTCTCTCAGCTGGCTTAAGCCAGTGCTTTTGTTCCACTTTGGCTTGCAGGGGTCCAAAAACAAACAAAACAAACAAACAAAATCACTCCTTAACTTGAGATAAACACAAGATGCACAGTTATAGACAAAACAAACAGCTGTACACATTTTCCTGCTTGATTTCCTCACCACTCTTGTTCTTAGGGGCTAGGTAAAAGTCCCTGAAAAATCCAGGATCCTTCTCTCTTGCAACACAGCTTCTCCTTCAAATCATGGTATCCTAATTCCATGCAGTTTCCTCCTTTATTGGCTAGTTCTGCAGTTACAAAGATACCTCTACTGTACTAGCCTGCTCGTTTGCTCTTCGCCTTATATGCCTTCTCTTCCACAACATGGATTCTTCCTAGTGTCCTCTCCTTCTCCAAGGGCTAGTATGAGACCTTTCATCTTATAACTTCCAGGCCCCTTTCTCTGATGCCCCTCAAAGCAGCCTCATCTCACACAAGATAACGTCTTGCTTAGTTTCTTCTCCCTGGTGTTTAAATTTGAAATACTGGTTTCAAATGTATTGCCCTGCATGGAGCCATCTCTGAGAAGGCATAATCTGAATGGACAAACAATATTTTAACTAACTTTTATTGCTAGTTCTGAGCCAGGTGCAAACTTTCTCCTGTCATCTTCTGTGAACAAAAAATAGCAGAAAAGCAATCAAGTTCCACATTTAACATGGGATTTGAGTACAATACTGATATGCATCTCCAATCACAAACTAAATTCATAATGTGTATGGAGATTCTGCTAATCATCATTTTAAATTAAGCCAAGTACAAAAAAAATGGTTTAACCTACAAACCAGTTTCCATTACTGATTTGGTCAGGGAAATGCTGTGATACCTGTCGATTGCCAGTGTTGCTTGACAAGTACTCTGCTCCTGACAGCAAAAGGCTGAAAACTGCATGAACTGGGGCCTATGCCAGGCAACTTTTGCAATTTTGGAAGCAGCAATAAAGGGTGAGAAAGGCTCTTGCTCTTGTTTAAAACTAACAGGCATTGGGAGAAGTACTTACATAAAACAGGTAACATTTCAACCCCAGAAAAGTTTCCAGTTTTAACTATATTAAAACTGAACTAGACTGGATGGCTCGGCTCTGTCAGATCCATCCTGCATTGCAAGAAGAGAAGATGGGAGAGAAAGAGAGGTTGACACAAAGTCCCACATACTGCAGTGTGACATTCCCCCTTGAGTCCAAACTCTGGATTTTTTTTTTTTTTGTCTGTGATTTCTCAGTTGGTCTAATAAAAGGTATCATTTTGGAACCAAGAGTTCTAAATTTTTGTATTGCAAACTCTGTGGAGTCACTCACTATTTCCAAGGCAGATGGTATGAAAAGGCAGCTGTCAGCATTTCCAGAGGAATATGTCCTGCACCAACAACAGTACTTAAGGTGAAAATGAAGAGCTGGTTATTTCTTTATCACAGGATCTCAGGGCTGCTTGGAGACTGACTGAACAGCACAGGACTTCTCACACAATAAGAGCAGCAAGATTATGCTCACCAATCTTCAGTAGGGTTGCCAAAAGTTAAACGATTAATAGTTTAACTCGGGGGTTCTCAAATTGTGGGTTGTGAACAACATAAAAGGGGGTCGCAAACCTGTGCGCTGCCACCACTTCCACTTTTGCTGCCTCACAGGGGGCCCCCCCTCCTGTTTTAACTAATAAGTGTAGTGATAACTGATTTGATTACTGGCTATCCTTTAGCCCGGGGGGGGGGGGCAGTGCAGTCTGGCAGAGAAGAGGGGGAAAAGAAGCCCCATGATGCCCCAGCAGGAACTGGAAGCAGGCAGGAAGAAGGGAGGGAGGAGCGAGAAGGAGGGAAGGCAGAGCGGGGAGCAGGGGGACTAGTACCCATAGCCTAAGAGGAAAACAGGGGCAGTCTAATGACTCATCAGTTAAGCAATTAGCTGCTCCTTTACAGGTGCTTGCTCTGTACCAGTGCAGAGCTTCAGGTGGGCTGTGGTGTCTGACTGGGCTTGCCTCCTCCCCCCACCCTAGCCCCAGTCAAAGGGGGACCTGGAAGCCTGTGCCTGAGCTGCTGTGTTATTGGTTAATCATTTAACAGATATAATTAAAGGAGGTTAAACAATATATTTTTAACAATATTTACATCCCTAGTCTTCAATCCATTCAGTTTCAATCATCCTTTACTGGCAGAACTATGAAAATATAATGCTGCCTCCAGTACCTTACATGTTCCAGCGTTTTTGGTTGTAGACGTGTTGGTCTAAGGACATAGTCAGGCAAGGTGCTTTGGGTAGATGTGATAGACCAACTGAGTAGTTGGAAAAAAGTTTTTTTGCAAGTTCTTTGTAAGCTTTTGGGTGCAATTACGCTTCTTCAGGCATAGCAAGTCTCTGCTGTTCTGAGACTCCAAGGAATGATAGAAGCTAAAAGTGTGACAGGATGTAAGTGAGAATGTAAACATGTGAAAATTAGGAAAACAAAAGGTAGAGCTGGGAAGGGAAGGGAAGGGAAAAAACAAGTAGGGTGGGAAGCCAAAGGTAAGTAAGGGAGACTCTACTGTAGTAGTTTTCCAAAGTAGAAAAGAGGCCATCTGGGAAAAAGTAAATAGCTGGAAATTAGGAAGACAAAGATTAGAAAAGGGAGGTGGGGGGGAGGGGATAAAGTGGGGAAAAGAAAAGGGTAAAAGGTCAGGTCTGGCAGGTACCTGGTGAATCAAATGTCAGGCAGGTTATAATGTATCATAAATTCAATGTCTTTATTAGGGGTGCAACAATAAAGATTTTTCGGGCTGATACCGATGACTGATTATTAACAAGCCATATCAGCCGATAGCTATCCAATTGTGGATATGCAGCCCTGCAGCTTGGAGAGCAGCATCTGGCTGGTAAGTCTGTTGGGAGGGAAGGGATGGGGGTGGGGGGGCAGATCAAGGCCCCTTGGGTGTGGGAGGGAGTGGGGCGGAGCCACTAGCAACTCATCTAGGGGGGAAGCTCCTGGCATTGCACACGCCCCCAGGGGAGCCATGGGGACACATGCCCCCCCCCAGATGAAAATTCTTGTCTTTGATAGATTTTTGGTATGCATTCATTCTGGTGCGCAGGTGTTTGGTTTTTCCTACATATCTCCACCTAGGCATTTGGTACACTGGATGCATTAAGAGGGCTGAGTTCTAGCCTGCAGTTCTTGTTGGGAGCACTTTGGGGTGGGCAGGGAGCTCAGTATGAAGAAGTCTTACTTTAATTATTGTAAATAATTTCATAAGCAGGATACCTATATGCCCAGGGGTCACATGCTCCCTGCGTGGGCCCTGGCAAGCCAGGTAAAGAGATGGTGTGTGCACGCACGTGTGCTGCTTGGCCAGCAGGGCTGGGGGGGGGCAGGGGCTGTGGGTCAGGAGTGAAGGGCACTGGCAGGGCTCGGGGATCAGGGGCTTAAGAGTGAGGGGCAGAGGCAAAGCACAGGCATATCACTGCCTCCCCACAATCATATTTGGTCAGCAGGCTGCGGGGGATCAGGGCTGCTGAGAATGAAACTGATGGGTACTTTCATTCTCTGCAGGGTCAGGAACCTAGTAGAGAAGCCCCCCGGGAGAGACCTGCTGCAGCGGTATGGCAGACGGTCACCTCCAGAGCCAGGGCTACTCGTGCTACCACAGTGCCAGCTCCACAGGTACAAGGCTCTAGGGCTAAGCTCAAGGAGACTGGGGCACAAGTAGTTTTCTCTTCTATTTTTCCAGTGAGCAGACGCAGACAGCACCACGAGGCATGCATCAGTGAGGTCAACCAGCGGCTTCAGAGCTGGTGTTACCAGGCGGGCCTTGGGTTCTTGGACCATGACCCATATTTCCACACAGAGGACACGGTCGGGTGGGATGGGCTTCACCTCTCTCCAAAAAGTAAGCATGTTTTTTCTTCCATGCTGGCAGATTTCATATGGCAAGCTTTAACCTAGGTTCGCCGGGGGATGGGGATGCAGAGGAACATGAGGACACTTTGCCGTCAAGCCAGGTGAGGCGCGCAAGTAGTACCCAGGTAAGTGACAGGGGTCAGAGCAAGCTCAGGAACAAGGGGGCGGCCCGTGCACCTACAGGAGGCCTCACATGCCTCTACACAAATGCTCGAAGCATGGGGAATAAGCAGGAGGAACTCGACCCGCTGCTAGCTAGCAAAAACTCAGACCTAGTAGGGCTCACGGAAACCTGGTGGGATTCTACCCATGACTGGGCAGTGGACATCGAGGACTACAGGCTGTACAGGCAAGACAGAGCAGGGAAAAAAAAGGTGGGGGGTGTAGCACTCTACATCAAAGAGCAATACATGTCCTCAATGATCAGGATGGGATCAGAGGAGGGGCAAACTGAGGCGCTCTGGGTAAGAATGCAAGGGGGTATTGTGGAAAGGGACTTGATAGTGGGCATCTACTACAGACCACCTCACCAGGCAGGCGAGCTGGACTTGGAATTCTCAGGTCAGCTCATGGAGGCTGTAAAGTCAAGGGATGTGGTTGTCATGGGTGACCTAAACTACCCTGACATCTGCTGGGAGGAGCAGTCAGCCAGGTCTGACCACTCATGTAGGCTCCTAGCCGGGATACAGGACCTCCACCTAACCCAGGAGGTGCATAGTCCCACCAGGGGAAATGTCTTGCTGGACTTGGTTCTTGCCATAGGCGGCGACCTGGTGAGGGGTCTGCAGGTACTTGACCACCTGGGCGACAATGATCATCACCTGCTGGAATTTACTATCCAGCACAGGGTGGTGAAAGCAAGCAGTAAGGCAAAAGTCATTGACTTCAGGAGGGCCGACTTCAATGAGCTAAGAAGATTAGTAGGAGTGGCATTGGGGTCTTGTAGCTTCAATGAGATGGGAGTCCAAGACGGGTGGTTGCTCCTCAAGGAGACGATCCTCTGAGCTCAAAGGGAGTCAGTCCCAATGTGCACCCAGGGGGGCAAGAGTACTAAAAAGCCCCCATGGCTCAGCAAAGGCATCCAAGAATGCCCGAGGGCAAAAAAGGAGGCGTACAAATAGTGGAAGCAAGGGGCTATCACCAAGGAGGATTACACCTCCGTTGCTCGTGACTGCAGGGAAGCTGTTAGGAAGACCAAGGCACAGATGGAGCTAGGACTAGTGACCAGAATTAGGGATATAAAAAAGTTATTTTTCAAATACATAGGGAGTAAGAAGAACGCACCGGGTAATGTGGGGCCCCTATAGGACAGGCCTGGCAATCTGGCGTTTGCAAGAAATTAAAAAGCTGACCTCTTTAACAAATTCTTTGTCTCCATATTCCTGAACAGGGACCGGGACATTTCCCCCACTAGGATTATGGATGGACCCACGGGGGGCACTACCATGCCTAGGGTCAGGGATGACCTAGTTAGGGAACTTTTGGAGGGTCTGGACATGTTTAAATCAGCAGGTCCAGATGCTCTCCACCCGAGGGTACTGAGGGAATTGGCAGGGGTTGTAGCGGGGCCCCTGGCACAGCTTTATGAGTGCTCGTGGGGCTCTGGCCGGGTACCAGAGGATAGGAAAAGGGTCAGTGTGGTCCACATTTACAAAAAGGGGAGAAAGAAGGACCGCAGCAATTATAAGCCAGTCTGTCTTACCTCGGTCCTTGGGAAGACCTTTGAGAAAATTATCAGGAACACATCTGCAAGGGCCCAGCAGGGGAGGTAATGCTCAGGGGCAAACAACATGGGTTCACTGAGGGCAGATCCGGCCTGACTAACCTGGTTTCCTTTTATGATCAGGTCACAAAGTCCCTGGATGAGGGCATCAAGGTGGATGTCATCTTCCTGGACTTCAAGAAGGCCTTTGACACGGTTTCCCACCACATTCTCTTAAAAAAAACTAGGTGACTGCAACACTGATGCCTACACAGTCAGATGGGTGGCAAATTGGCTAGGTGGTCGCACCCACAGAGTGGTGGTGGATGGATCGTTTTCAACCTGGAGGGATGTGGGCAGTGGAGTCCCCCAGGGCTCAGTCCTGGGGCCTGTACTGTTCAACATCTTTATCAGCAATCTAGATGTGGGTGTGGAATGCACGCTGTCCAAATTCACTGATGACACCGAGTTGTGGGGCGAGGTGGGCATGCTGGAGGGGAGGGACAGAATCCAGCTAGATCTAGACAGGTTACAGAGGTGGACAGATGAGAATAGGATAGAATTCAATGCAGATAAGTGTAGGGTATTGCATCCAGGGAGAAGGAACCAGCAACACAGCTATAGGCCAGGGAACACCCTTCTTGTCAGCACAGTGGCAGAAAGGGATCTTGGAGTCATTGTTGACTCCAGGATGAAGATGAGCCACCAATGTGAGGAAGCGGTCAATAAGGCTAACCGCACCTTGTCATACATCTACAAATGCATCACAAGCAGGTCCAGGGAGGTGATCCTTCCCTTCTATGTGGCACTGGTCAGGCTGCAATTGGAGTACTGTGTCCAGTTCTGGGAGCCGTACTTCAAGAGGGATGTGGCTAGCATTGAGAGGGTCCAGAGGAGGGCCACTCACATGGTCAAGGAGAAGGGGGTCAGGCCCTACGAAGAGAGGCTAAAGGGCCTGAATCTATTCAGCCTCCACAACAGAAGGCTGAGAGGGGATCTGGTAGTCGTTTACAAACTCACCAGGGCAGGATCAGGGCAGAAATTGGGTGAGGCTCTCTTCCCCTGGGCACCACCAGGGGTTACTAGGAATAACGGCCATAAATTGTTAGAGAGAAGGTTCAGGCTGGACATCAGGAGGCATTGCTTTACGGTTAGGGTTGCCAGGCTCTGGAATGGACTCCCAAGAGAGGTGGTGCTCTCTCCTACCTTGGGGGTCTTCAAGAGGAGGCAGGATAGATCTCTGGCTGGGGTGTTATGACCCCAGCACTCGTTCCTGCCCAAGGCAGGGGGTCGGACCTGATGATCTGTTTAGGTCCCTTCTGACCCTAAGCACTATGGAACTATATGACCCTCCCCCGCCATCCCAGGTATCTTCTTTTTGTTGCTGGAAATATGGTAACCCTATATTAGACCAACTGAGCAGCTGAAAAAAAAAAGTTTTAGGCAAGCTTTGGGTGTGGTCACCCTTCCTGAAGTAAGGTGACTGTGCCCAAAAGCTTGCCTAAAACTTTTTTTCCAGGGAGGAGAATGACTTTCTAGAACAGAGCTGGAAATTGCCTGGCTGTAAATAGATTTTTTTTTTGGCATCATTTGTGTTCACTTGACAGAATATGCCTTGTTTGATTGCTAAAAATTGCCACATTGGAGGCCTACCTGCTGCCAGGAAGACAGAATAACCACAGAGGATCCAGGGTGGGGTACTAGGTAATTCAAGCAAAACAACCAAGGTGGAAAATATACATAAAGAAAACTGTGTTTCACAGACCTTAAGGCTGCCTGTTTTCAAGCATCTAAATTCTAAACTAGGGAGTCACGATCAGGAATCTGCTTAAAGGAAAAGATTCACTCCAATGCTAACCCCTAAGTTTGACATATTCTATAAGCAAAAGATTAACTAAAATGCATGAGACAAAACGATATGCTTTAACACTACTGCTGAAGAAAGGAACAGAAAATGAAAACCTGCTAAGGGTATGGAAAACACACATATGCCATCCAACAGGATGTGGAAAATGGATTAGAAACACTGTGACTTTATGAAGTCAGGGATTTAAAACTGGGTTCCACTCACCAATCTCTAAAGAGACGGGAGGACTGCTCTGATCCTGTGAGTGCCTGGGTTCATTAAAAGTTCTAAAACTTCCACTGTCTGTAAGCTACTGTTGTCTTAGAGAAATGCATGAGTGCCCCAGCACCAGTCTTCAGAGTTAAATCAGATGTGCTGCAGACAAAAGATACAGAAACTACCCAAATGTTGCCTAAATTCTTGAAATAGTCTGAGAACTAGGTCTATGCTATTAAAAACAAGTTACCTTAGCTTCTGGATATTTAACTGCAACACAGACAGTGCAATGGGGTTCTTTCACATTTTCTTTTTAATTTTTCTGATACACACTTACCCATCTACATTCTTCTCCCTAGATGTCTCTAAAATTGCTTTGTCTCCACATGCAAGAAAGAAAGTTTATTCGGCAATATCTTTTATTACAGGGTGGTCAATTAGTTTGGCTAGAGGGCTACTTAATGAGTTTTGGAAAGGTGTCGAAAGCCGCACACAAAATCTTTCAGAAAATATCATTTTAAACAAATTATAGATAAAAAACAAATGATATACTACAAATCAAACATCTACTATAACACATTTTAATCTTATTTTAAAAATATTTGTGTCATGATTTATGGGGGTTTTTTAGTAGTATACATAAAGGTGATTGCACAATAGCTCTAAATAAAATGTTACTCCTGTACGTTGTGGGTGGCGGTGGGGGGGAAGGGAGTGTGAGTGTGTGTGGGGGGATGCACATGTGTGTGGGGGGCTGCCCACACGCTAGGTTCTGTGAGCTGATCAAGGGTGGAGAGAGGGAGGAGGGGACAGGCACACATGCAGCAAAGCTCACCCAGGCAGTGCAGGGTGAGCTGTACCTGTACAGTCCACCTCCCACCATCTGGCCCGCAGTGCTCCACATGGAGCCAGCTCAACCCACTCTCACCCCAGACAGCCTGCACTGTACTTCTACCTTGCACCTGTCAATGGTACTGGTCTCAGCCCTGGGCTCAGCCCGCATACACAACTTCTAGGAAGGGCTTCCTTTCATCCATTTGGCCACCTGCATGTGGCTGCTCACTATGCCAGGCAGGCAGAGCGGGTGGAAGGTGGCTGGGAGCTGGAGCTGAAGCCCCATGTGCTGGGGCAGGAACCACTCAGCTGTAGCCTCCCCCCAGCCTGGCTAGGTGTTTGATGCCCAGAGTGGCACAGCAGAGGCAGAAAGAGGAGGAGCCACTGGAGGCGGGGTGGGGAAATGAGCAACCAATGCCAGACAAGTTAGCCAAATGGTATTTGAAGGTACTTATAAATGCTTATCCAGTACTGTCTGATTGCACAGTTTATTTCCTACTGTTGTTGTTGCTATTATTATTACTACTACTACAGATGTATCTAAACTTTGCATAATGACTTAACATTTTGGCAAATTACCAGGAACCCAGTGATCATATTTAAGATAAGATAGTCGAAAGAGTTGGTGGTGGTCTGCACTACACCAATTAAACCCTACACACTATGAGTATTAGCATACAGTGCACCTTCTCATAATGAATGACCAAGCTATTCAAATCAAAATGGAGCATTACCAGCTAATAGGGATGCGCCAATATAGATTTTTATAGATACAGATAGATGATTTTTAAAGAGGCACATTGGCCAATACCGATCCAATTTCTGATACCAGCCTGGCAGCGTGGAGAGCTGCCTCCAGCTGGTAAGGGAAGCAGGGAGGGGGAAGGAAAGGGAAGGGAAGGGAAGGGAAGGGGCATGGGGGGCAGATCAAGGCCCCTGTGGGGAGGGAGGTGTGGGGCTGGGGCAGGGGCTGCCCAGCCAGGGTGGGGCAGAGCCACAGCTCATCTGGGGGAAGCACAAGGAGTGAGGGAGAGTGGCTCCCGCAGCTGTGCACTGCTCAGCTGGAAGCCACTGATCTGGCAGCTCATCTGGTGCTTGCCTGCTCATCCAGTGGCTCCCGCCGCTGCTCCCGCTGTTTGTCCAGGAGGGCATGGGTAGTGGGGGTGCCCCCGGATCTGCATGGGTGGGCTGGAGCCGTGGCTGTGACAAGCTCTTCCCAGAGGGGTGGGGCTGCAGCCACAAATTTGGTACAGCCCCTTCCCAGTGCAGTCCTGCCCTGCCAGGAAGAGCTTGGCACAGCCCTGGCCCCAGCCTGCCCTGCACAGATCTGGGGGCACATGCCACCCACCATGCCCTCTTTGACAAGCGGTGTGAGCCACCGGATGAGCAGGTGAACACTGGATCAGTGGCTCCTGGACAAACGACAGGAGCCACCCCTCCCATGCCCCCCCGAATGAGCCGCGGCTCTGTCCCATGCCTGTCCCACCCTGGCAGCCCCTGCCCCACGTCTCCTTCCCCATGGGTGCCTTGATCTGCCCCTCCATGCTTCCTTCCCCTTCTCCCCATCCCCTTTCACCACATCAGACTTACCAGCTGGAGGCAGCTCTCCATGCTGCCAGGTTGTGCTTCTCACTGCCTGTGCCGCGCTACAGCTGCGCACATGAATGGATCATTTATCGGCCAAATTATCAGCCTGATATGGCTGACTTCCGATATATTAAATTTTCTTTATAATCGCTGCCAATCCGATATCGGCCTGATGCATCAGTGTACTTCTACAAGCTAAGGTCTATAATCTCCATGGACCACATGTCAAAGTGAAGAGCAGGTTGAGAGTGGGTTACACTACACAGTGGACATCAGGTTTTTTGCATCATGTTTAAACATACTATTTGTGCCATCTGTTAGACTAAAAATAGGAAGGTACAACAAAGATGCATTTAACTCCCACAAGGGGTAAATGACAACTTCTGTAAATGGAGCCCAATATAGCTTCACACTTGCTGTACTGTCACAAGCACCTTAGCTTAATCAGTAGGGCCTGTGAAAACCCACAGTATTGTTAATTTGAATGTGAAAATTAGTATATGGAAACCTTTATTTTTCCGCCAGCATCTGCAAAATAAAATAAATAGCAATGCCACACTCTCTGGAGAGCTCCAAGCTGCTTGCAATAAATAAAGCCCTTTAACAATAAATAGAGTTACTAGCTTGGCCCTGATGAGAGAATCCCATTTTCCCAATGGGTCCCTTTGTTTGCTGTGACTTGCCTCATTTCTTTATGGTAAATATTTAATGTGCCATCTTCTGCTGCAGACGTATTGATGGCTGCCGACACCAGCTGCTACAATAATAAAGTTATTCACATAGCAGCCTACAGCTTCAGCTCTTAGGGGCTGCAGCCATGATACAAAGGAATTACGTCACTTTGCATAGCAAGAGCCAAGCAGTGAAAGCTATGCATGGAAACAGACCCTACGAAGGAGGAACCAGAAGCAGTAGTCTTTAAAGGTGATTCATCACAATACGCTCAGTAACCATGTACAGCCTGGTCAACCTATCAAGACCATAGACTTCAGCCACTTATATTAGAATTAATGTTAGTAACTTTATTGCCACCTTATTATCCCCTATAACTATGTTGACTAGGGTTAGACAATGAGAAAATCATAACAATTGAAGCTGGTCTCCATTAGGGCTTTCAGTTTTGCTACCATTGAGGGAGAGGCACTGGTAGTAGCAACAGCAGGACATTTAAAAACAATAAAGTCCCATGTATATAAGCCCTTGAAAGGCCAGAATGGAGTCTACCAATTAGCACAGAAAGCTCCATACACTAAGGGTACCTATACATGTGCAGCAAGGCTGCTCCAGTGTGCTGGAATTACACCGTGTTGGAGGTGACTCACTAATTGAGTCTGCTGCAGCGTGATAATTACTGTGCTCCAACAGACTCCAGCGTCATGTGCATCAGCATCCCCATGCTGAAAAATGGCAGTGGGGGTGCTTTAGCTAAGTCACTTATAATCTCTGCTTATACTAGCAACATTTTCTAAACATTTCCTTTTGATTCAAGCAACACTAAAGATAGCCTAGTACTAGTCTAATAATGATAGGCAGAAAGTGATGGGCAGTGATTAGAGCAGTAGCCTAAGACTCAGGCTGAGGTCTGCTTTGCCAAACTCAGGGTTGCCAACTGCCCATAAATTTATGGAAACTCCATAAAAAACAATCCTTAAAAAGCCTATTTGTAAAACCTTAAAGAATATTGTACCATCTGTAAAAAGAGGAATCCACCAGAAATTCAATCAAGCTCCATGGTCAAGGAACTGGAGGCAGTACTGAAGACTAGATGGAGCACAGCAGCACCACCTACTGTCTATATGGCAGCATAGCACCTTCGATGGAGCTCTCTCCAGGGTTTTGTGGCTCCCAGAACTTCCTGTAGCTCCTTGCTCCACCCTCCCCCACCATGGGCTGGGGGGAGGCAGCATGGTGCAGGGTGCTGTTGGGGGGACTATCAGAATCTGAAGATGAGTAGGGGACCCCTGTAGGGGTGGAGGAGCATTGCTGCAGTCAAGCAGGGATGCCAAACCAAGATTTTTTTTAATACTGTCAGCAGAGTCAGAGTCAATTATTTTTACTATGTTTGCTGTTAAACCCCTAAATTTGAACCCAGCCCTTGCCCAGGGTCCAGCAGAAAAGTTACTTAAGTCTTTTTATTGACATATTTTATATAATATGTCAATAAAATAAGATTAGTTGTCAGTAAAAAGTTTCCAGAATGTCAGTAAAAAAAACAAAAAAAAAACAATTGTTTGGGTTTGGCAACCCTGCACAGACTTCCTGTGTGATCTTGGAAAAATCAGTTCAGACTGATTTTCAGAGACAGGAGGTATTTTTTCCTGTGTCTCAGTCACAGAATCATAGAAAGTTAGGGTTGGGAGGGACCTCAGGAGGACATCTAGTCCAATCTCCCGCTCAAAGCAGGACCATCCCCAACTAGATCATCCCAGCTGAGGCTTTGTCTAGCCAGGTCTTAAAAACCTCCAAGGATGGAGATTCCACAACTTTCTGGGTAACCTGTTCCAGTGTTAACCAACCTCCTAGTGAGAAATTTTTTCTTAATATCTAACCTAAACTTCCCTTGCTGCAACTTGAGACCACTGTTCCTTGTTCTGTCATCTGCCACCAGTGAGAACAGTCTAGCTCAGGGGAGGGCAATTATTTTGGGTAGAGGGCTGCTTACTGAGTTTTGGCAAGCTTTTGAGGGCCAGATGGGTAGCCCTGCCCTCTGGTTGCCATTTTGGGACCTGAAGTCCTGCCCCCAACCCCGGACTTTTGCCACCAGAAGTCCCTCCGCTTGACCCGGGAAGTAGATTCAGAGATTGCAAGGCTGGAAGGGACTTTGGAAGATCATCAGGTCCAGCCCCCTGCACCAAGTAGGAAAGATAACAGGGCGTGCACTGACCCCAGCAAGGTGACTGTCTAGTCTCCTCTTGAAGATTTCCAGGGTAGGTGATTGCACCACCTCTGGAGGGAGCTTACTCCATAGTCTGGACACCCTGAAAGTTTTCCTTTCAGCAAGGGGTTTTGCCATCTCAGAACCAAAAAAATACCAAATTATATTCTAAAAATCAAACATCTACAATATTTATTAATTTGATTTCAAAAATCTTTTTGTCCTGATTTAAATTTGTTTGTGTAGTGTACATAGGGGTGTTTGCACAATAGCTTAAAATGAAGTCTTACTCTTGTAAACTGTCGGGGTGTAGAGGGTGTGGATATGTTGGGGGGGTGATATATGGGGTGTGGGTGGCTGGGATCTGAGGGGGTGTGGATGTGGGGATCTGAGTGTATGGGCGTGCAAGGGGGGTATGGGTACCTGTGTATGGCAGGGAATGCTGTGGGACTCACCCTATGAACACACACACACTGTGCTTGCCTCACCCCCCCAACACACACACTCCACTTGCCTCACCACCACCCCGCACACACACACACACACACACAGTGCTTGCCTCGCCCCCCCACACATACACACACTGTGCTTACCTCCTCCCCCCACACATACACACACTGTGCTTACCTCCTCCCCCCACACATACACACACTGTGCTTACCTCCTCCCCCCACACATACACACACTGTGCTTACCTCCTCCCCCCACACATACACACACTGTGCTTACCTCCTCCCCCCACACATACACACACTGTGCTTACCTCCTCCCCCCACACATACACACACTGTGCTTACCTCCTCCCCCCACACATACACACACTGTGCTTACCTCCTCCCCCCACACATACACACACTGTGCTTACCTCCTCCCCCCACACATACACACACTGTGCTTACCTCCTCCCCCCACACATACACACACTGTGCTTACCTCCTCCCCCCACACATACACACACTGTGCTTACCTCCTCCCCCCACACATACACACACTGTGCTTACCTCCTCCCCCCACACATACACACACTGTGCTTACCTCCTCCCCCCACACATACACACACTGTGCTTACCTCCTCCCCCCACACATACACACACTGTGCTTACCTCCTCCCCCCACACATACACACACTGTGCTTGCCTCGCCCCCCCACACACACACTGTGCTTGCCTCGCCCCCCCACACATCACACACACTGTGCTTCCTCACTCCCCCCCACACACACACCGTGCTTGCTCCCGTGG
>NW_005843109.1:248240-265740 GCF_000455745.1 Alligator sinensis | reverse complement strand
CTAAACTTTGTAGGTGCCCCATGGGCTGGAAAGAATGGCCTGCTGGGAGGCCAGGAGCCTGTCCTGGATGCCCAGTCCACCCAGTCCCTCTTGAACTTGCACGTGATGTCCTCCATGTGCCAGGCCCACTCCTCCGCCACAGCGCCAGTCCAGCTGCTGCATAAAGGGCATGGTCCTGCAGGCAGCCCCCAACTGGCGGTTGTGGTCGGTGACCCTGACCCACTGTAGCCCCAAGGCCTTGATCTTTATGCAGCAGTGATGCGCTGACTGGTTGTGCCTGTGCTCCCACACACAACCTACCAGGCCCTCACAGATGCGGGCACTGAAGCGCCTACCCCAGGCAAACTGGATCTGGACCTCAATCTTGCTCCCCAGTACTACAGGGTCTGAGGTCTCATCCTGGGACCTGTTATGCCCCCAGGAGCTGGTGTGTGGCATCAGAGATGACCTCAACAGATCTCAGGTGCTGTAAGAGTCCAGGTCTGCCAGGCTTGGGCAGGTGCCTGCAGTGCACAGTGCATGAACATGGCATAGGACAGGCAAGCAGGTGGTGGGACTGGGCCAGGAGCCAGCACCAGGGTCTAGGCAGGCTGCTGCGGCTGGTCTGGGACCGCTGCTGCAGAAGCTGTCCCAGGCCCCCAGGGTCACAGCAGAGTTTTAAAGGCCAGGATGGGGCAGGAAAAGAACTGCCCCAGCCCTAGAGCTGGAGAAGCTTCAAGCCCCATGGCCCTGGAGCTAACCTGAGGGTGGCCCCCTGGTGGTGGGGCTGACCGGAAGCAAATTAGCTTCCAGCTGGCATCTACACATGCAGTTAATTTTCTACCTTCGTTTGCAGGCAGCAAATTAATTGCACAGTAGACTAATTGACTGCACAGTAGGTGCCTGCACATGTAAATGGTGACACTACTGTGCAGTCAATTAGTCTACTGTTCACTAAAGCATCTCGTGCAGACATGTCCACTCATTAGGAAGTCTTTCTGGGGCAGAAAGGAAATCATGACTACAGGCCCTGGAAAAATGATATTCTTCCCTCACATTTTGTATTCTCAGAACTGTTGGTCCCAGTACCAGTGATAAGCATACATAAGTATAGTGATAGCTTTATCCCATACTGTTTTAAAAAACAAGTAACCACCACAAGTTGTAACTTAATGGCACAAAGAATAACAACTCTCTGAGGTTCAACCTACACTAGAAGTGGTCAAAATCTGAAACAACACCAAAAGCCAGAATTTCAACTTAACAGAATCAAACACTAACCTAGGTCACCTGGGCTAGATGACCTGCTCTGACCAGTGCAGAGAGCAGGAATAAGTGGCTTTAAAAGGAGCAAAGTCCAGTTCTTGTAGAGGAGTAGGAAGGTGATGTGCAGCTTTGGGTCAGGAGATCTTGGAAAAGAACCAACTACTTCTAGGTTCATGCATCAGTATGAGATTCTCTTCATTTGGAAGGAAGGTTTATAGAGTGGGTATAAAACTCACAAGCCCTGGCCTCTGATCAGATTGACTCAGTCACCCAGAACCATCCCTCATACACAGGTGTATACTCTCCACTCTAAATCTCTCCAGTGCTGGTGATACCATATCCTCTTCCATCTGCTGAACTGTGCAGAGTTAAAGAATTTTTTCAATAGTCAAACTATATTTTAACTCCTGCAATATAAGCCCTTTAACTTTAGTTCTGTTCTAGCCAGCTAATGAGAACAGCTAATCCCGGTCCCCTTTGTATGCTGCAAAAATCAGCAACCTCTGTCATGTTCTCTAGCCTGCTCTCTCCAATCCTGTTTTTTTGCTCTTTTCTCAGATTTTCTTTTGCTAACATTTCACTGCCATCCTCTGATTTTTTTACATCAGCTGTGAATGATCAGCATATTCTTCAGTCCATTCTCAAGTAATGGAAATAGAGAGCAAGACTGTGCGCATACTAGATCCCCTCAAGGGCTCTCCACTCATTACTTAACTATAAGTAGCTACTTTATATTGAATCTCTCAGCTAGCTAGATACCATAATATAGCCATTTCAGCTGACTCTGTAATAGGGGTGCACCGATAAAAAATGTTTGGGCTGATACTGAGGGCTGATTATTAATGAGCCATATCGGCCGATACAAATCCGATTGACAATATGCAGCCTGGCAGCTTGGAGAGCAGCATCCGGCTGGTAAGTCTGTGTGGGGAAGGGGCATGGGGGGCATATCAAGGCCCCTGCAGTGACCAAGGGGCTGAGGCAGGGCCAGGCACTGCCCAGCCGGAGCGAGGCATGGGACAGACCAGCGAGTGCCTTGTCCAAGGGGCATGGTGGGGAGGGCCACGCATGTGGGGAGGCATGTGTCCCCTGGATCTGTGCACGAGGCAAGGGTGAGCCGCCCGCTGCGAGCTAGGGTCAGGGTAGCACCAGGCTCTTCTGGCAGGGGGGCTGGGCCAGGGCAGTGCCAGTGTTGGGAGGGGCAGATTTGGGTGGGGGGCTATGGTGAATTCTGGGGTGGCTGTAGCCCACCCTGTAGCCCCACCCCCCCCTCGCACCCCCACTCCCTGCCCTAAGTGCAGCCCCAGCCAAGCCCCCCTACAGGGAAGAGCTTGGCACCGCCCCAGACCCCAGCCCACAGCAGGCAGCTTGCTTTCGTCCTGCGCACAGATCCAAGGGACACATGCCCCCCATGCGTCCCCCGGAGGAGTGTGCAGAAGTGGGAGCCACCCACCCCCCTCCCACACCCCACCCTGGCTGGGCAGCACCTGCCCCTGACCCAGCCCCAATCCCTGCTTCACTGCAGGGTCCTTGATCTGCCTCCCCCCAAGCCCCTTCCCTTCAACAGACTTACCGGTCAGACGCTGCTCTCCAAGGTGCCAGGCTGCACTCCTGGCCATGTGCATGCTGCAGCTGCGTTCATGCACGCGGCCTTTATCAGAGATATTATCGGCCATATCAGCCAAAAAAGTCAATTGCTGATAATGTCAATTTTCCTTTTATCAGTGCTGATACAATTTGGACTGATGTATCGGCGCACTGCTACTTTGTAATTTTTTTCTTTCCCATGTTCCTTAGAACTCCCTAGGGACATAACCTCTGGCTTCAGTTTGCAAGGAATAAATACTTCAAATGTGTTTTGATTTGCTGCTGTCTCCCTTGTATTTTAGAAGTAAAAGTTCCCACAGCACATTTTTGCCATGTCATTTCAACAGTCTGCACCTCTTACAATAAAGAGAATATACAGATCACTATTTCCAATTCCAGCACAGTCAAAGTAAGTGAGCCTGAATTCTAGCAGACTTTTACCAAACTGTTTCTATTTGACAATATTCTCAATTCAGTGGGTTAGTAAATGGCCCAGCAACTTAGAATGGAGGTACAGTACAACATCTTTTATTCTTGCCTGGATATATGTGTGGTAACAGAGGAAAAACATGTACGTACAATCAGTGGTCAAAAATCTTATAGGAGAAAGAACAGAACATGTGATAGGTAATATCAGCCTTATGAGAGACAGTTTCTTCTTTTCTTGCCTATTCCCTTACTTTATTAAGATATACCTAAAACATACCTGCAATGCCCCTCCCTTATCCTGGGCTCTTCATGAGGCACGACAAAGTCAGCCACTTGAGAGCTGCACCACTCCCTTCAGGATTGCTACATTAACTACAATCATACACCTCTTAATTCTCCATCCTCCCTTACCACTACAATTTTTTTTCCTATTCATTCCACAGCTGGCAGTAAATCCTGGCAGCCTTGGAAAGCACAGTTCAACTACTGAAGAGGAAGTGGTACCACCCTCTTCAGAGGAAGCATTGGGGGGGAGGAAGTAGTCTAGTTTGTGAGGCTGTAATCTCTCTGAAACAAATGGACAGGAAAGATTGATGACTTTAAATGGCCTTGCTGCTACCAACGTTAAGAAAAAATGACAAAAATAATTCCTACCTTCTTCAAGCCAGTGAAACCCTCACTGTAAAATCCTTTACAGAATATGGAATTCATCCAACTTAAACCAGTCCTTGTTGAGTATTTTATATTGACCCATATTTTAGAAATCAATCAGGTCTCCTGGTGCTGATAACCTGCACTTGCCAAACTACACGACAAGACTCCTTAACTACAGCAGACTTCACACAGCCTCAGGCAATCACTTTTTTCCAGACCCCCTAGTCTTTCTTTGTGTGAGGACCTCCTTTGTTACTAGATGGTCTGAAATCCACTCAGTGCAAACACACTAAAGCCTTCCTATGAAAACACTCACTTTGCAACAACTTGAAAATAAGTAAGGTCTGATTCAGTTTCCACTGAACTCAGCTTCCTGGGAACAGAATCACTTTGACAAGACACAAGAAGCTAATTTCCAGAATAAGCATGATGTCAAAAAAAATTGGCAGGGTTTCTGCATATAGGAAACAACTGCCATAATCCCAAAGAACAATGTAGGAAAAATAATATCATCTTGCGACTAATTGTAAAAAAATTAAAAGTTCTGAGTTAGTGACAGCACTAGGACATAAATAAGCCTGTAACGCAGACTCACTGAAAAAAAACCAGATGACTCATATTCATCGTTCTTTGAAGCCAAATACGGTCTTAGTCCTGGCAGGTCCTAGCCACCCTCAATTTCTATTTGAATCATTGGAACTTGAGCATCGTGAATCCAGCATTACATAAGTGTCCAGATTCTCAGATCTCATTTTCCAGAGATGAAAAACTTTAAATAATACAATGTATTACCTAATCTCCTAGGATGGGCTCATTTGGCTTAATTTATCACTTTTCAGAGACAGGAGGTATTTTTTCCTGTACAAAGCTAGTGTCAACATGATTCTTTAAATATCTGCTCAGACAGAAAATATATAGTAACATTCTGGCACTTTAAAAGGAGACTAATTTCCTGTGGAAGAATTGAAGTTCTTAGCAAAACTGATTGATGGACAGAGCACCTGAAGCATGAACAAAAGAACCATTTTAAAAACGGTGATTAGTAGTAAACTAGCTTTTTCTCTGAGCTCATGACTAGCATGGAAATGGGCCCTATGTAGCTGTCCCATAAAACCCCAACTAAATTTACATGGTTGCTCAGAAGGAGAACCAGAAAATAACTCCCTCCCCACCCGCCACCCCCATTATGTACATGAAAGAAAAAGGGAGGTGGAGGAGATGATTACATCATTGGGGGGGGGGGGGGATTATTATTGTTTGGGCTGCCAAAGCACTCTCCTATCATACCAAACCATACTGCACTGGCACTGCTTTAGTGATATGCAGTGGAGTGCATGGCGAGGTTTTACTAAACAAATCAAAGAGTCCATCAACTTAGGAGGCAAAAAGAAAGTACCCTATAGGGCATTCGGGCAGTGGATCAGAGCTCTGCCCTGGCTCCAGCCCATGCTGTCACCGCTGCAAGATCCAGGCCCCAGCCCCAGAGCAGCTCCCCACCAGCCACATGGCCTGTCAGCTCCACGGAACCCCTGGCCCTGCGCTGTTACGGCCCCACCACTCCTGAGGTCAGCCAGTTTGTGGGGTATGGGATTGTGTGTGGGGGATGGTGTGGCTGTGGGGTTTGCAGGGGAGGGTTTCCAGGTATGGTGGGGTGTGCATAGGAGCCCCAGCACAACCCCCTGCACACCCTATGGTACCTCCTCACCACTGCCAGCAGCACACAGCCCCAGCGCACCCCATGCCCACTCCAGACTCACCCCTGCCAGAGCAGATCAGCCGGAACCCAGGCACAGCCCTGACCCAACCCGTCGTGTGCCACCCACTCATGGCACATCCTGCTGCCCCCTCGGCATGCAGTGTGGCTGGGGTATCTTCACAGCTCCACTGCCTTTCTAGGCAGCATGGGTGGTGGCAGCTCCTTCTGGCTGCTGCCATCACCGGCCCCAGCCCTACAGTACCAGTGGGGACCTGTGCTGTACAGCATCACCCCGGTGCAGCAACCCTGCTGCCACCAATATCCTCCAGGCTTTCCTGCCCAGGCTCAGGAGTGGTGGCATGGAAAAAAAGCTGTTGCTCAGCACAGGGTAAAAGTGGCCTCTTCCCCTCCTGGCAGCTCCCTGATGCAGCCGCCTGGAGTCTGCACAGGGCTGCCTTGCATCTATGCTACTGTCACTGCCGCCTCCGAGCTGCCCCATGGGCCAGCAGTGGCAGCTTAGAGCAGATGAAGGGCAGCCTGGCATGGTGTGGGATCCATGCTACACCAGGAAGCACTGGCAGCACTGAGGGAGGGGCCGTTTTTACCCCAGACTGAGCACCAGATTCTGTCTCGCGCTGCTGAGCCTGAGCAGATGAGCCTGGACCAGGCATGGGGCACACAGGGTCAGGGCTGTGCAGCGTGGGTCTCCACCGGTACTGCAGGGCTGGGACTGGTGGTGGCAGCAGCAGCCGGAAGGAGCCACCTGTCACCTGGGCTGCCTAGAAAGGCAGTCCAGCTGAGAGCTGCCCCAGCCCTGCTATATGCCCAGTTGGTGGCAGAATGCACCATGGCTGGACTGTGCCTGGGCCAGGGGACTGAGGGACCTGCTGCCCATGGACCATATTTTGCTCACCCCTGATACAGCATATGAGCTGGGCTAAGAGTAAGTCTCTGTATCCAAGACTTTACAAAGCTAAAAGCAACAAATATTTATTGACAGTTTTGCTCACTAGGATGGGCTCCCAGATGATCTTCACAAGGAGCCCAGGGGAGACAGCAATCAAACAACATAATGTAAACATAGAGAAATAAAGCAAATTTACTTTAGTGCTACTTCAGTGCTCCTTCTAGACATAAAGACATTAAATAATTCAACTGTACTGCTGGTCTGATGATACACTATTGCTTGCTGATTGGAGTCCTGAAATTCATGAAATGCCCACATTCATGAATTTGCTAGTTTCAAGTACACCCTAATCCTGACATTACAGGTCTTTCTAAATGTATAGCTCCTTTAAAAATATCTATGGCAAGTACTTTTTCTATTTCCGTTTGAGGAGTGCCTATCAGTCCCAGTTATAAGCCAGGATGCCAGGGCTCTACACAGGCACAAAACAAAGTGGTCCCTGACCCACACAGCCCATAATCCAAGCAAGATAACTCCACAGTTCCTCTCCCCTTTGGTATTTAGTGCCTTTCCTGAGAAAATTCTGAGGACTGAGGGGGAGATTTTATACCTAATATTCGGAGGAATATCAGATTTCTGCTAACCTTGGGGAAAATTGTGCTTCCTTCCCTTCCTCAGTAATCATCCCAAATTGTCCTCGGGAATATCACAGCCAAAAGTGAATGTCTGTATTTTTTTCACTGGGTGCCTATAGTGTCCTACTTAAAAATGGACAACCAGATCTATGTCCTACACTAGACTTCCCTTCCTACTAGGGAAGACCTTTCCTACATTAGACTTCCCTTCCTAGTGGGGAAGAAGCAGGAAGAACTCGCACTCCTGCTTGCAGACAATAACTTCGATTTAGTGGGGTTAACGGAAACCTAGTGGGAACCTACGCATGACTGGGTACACATTGAGGGCTACAGGTTGTACAGAAGGTACAGAGTAGGGAGGAAAGGGGGCGGGGTTGCTCTCTGTGTATAGGAGCATTATGCATCTACCCTAATCAAAATGGGATCAAAGGAAGAGAAAGTTGAGGCAATGTGGGTTAGGATACATAAAGCTCAAGGGGAAAGGGACTTGGTGCGGGGGGGTCTGCTACAGACCACCACACCAAGAGGAAAAGCTAGACTTGGAATTCTTGGGGCAGCTCTCAGAGGCTGTACAGTCTAGGGACATGGCTGCCGTGGGGGACCTAAACTACCCTGACATCTGCTGGGAGGAGCAGTCAGCTAAATCCTACTGTTCACGTAGGTTCTTAACCTGTGTGCATGACCTTCACCTAATGCAGGAGGTATACAGTCCCACTAGGGGTAATGCCTTACTGGATTTGGTGTTGGCTATGGGGGGAGGACCTAGTAGGTGAGCTGCAGATTCATGGTCACCTTGGGGACAGTGACCACCAATCAACTGAATTCACCATATGGCGTAGGGTGGGTAAGATAAATAGTAGGGTGAAAGTGCTTGACTTTAGGAAGGATAACTTCAGTGTGCTTAGGAGTCTAGTCAATGACACACTGCAGGATAAGAGTATTGGCAAGATGAGAGTCCAGGAAGGGTGGTCATTTCTAAAGGAAGCGATCCTTCAGGTGCAGAGGAAGACTATCCCAGTACAAGGGAAAAGGGGGAAAGGAGCCAAAAAACTTCCTTGCCTAAACAGGGAAATCCAGGGAAGCCTAAGGGAAAAAAGAAGGCATATAGGCAGTGGAAGCAGGGAGAAGCTTCCAAGGAGTATACCTACGTGGCCCACACTTGCAAGGAGGCAGTTAGAAAAGCCAAAGCAACTACAGAGCTGAGGCTGGCAACACAAATTAAGACAACAAAGTCTTTTTTTTTTTTTAGGTATATAGGGAGTAAAAGGAAGGTGCAGGGCAGAATAGGACCCCTATTGAACAAGAAGAAGCAATTAGTGACAGACAGGGGGGATAAGGCTGAGCTATTCAATGAGTTTTTTGCCACTGTTCCTGAACATGGGTCAAGATAAGTCTCCTAATGGGTTCTTAGACCCATTAGGGCATCAGAGGGACACCCGCCCATCAACTGTCAACGCTGACTTGGTGCAGAGTCACTTGGATGGACTGGATGTGTTCAAGTCAGCAGGCCCAGATGAGCTGCATCCAAAAGTACTGAAGGAATTGGCTGGTGTCATAGCAGAACCACTAGCATGGCGGTTTGAGCACTCATGGCGCTCAGGTCAGGTCCCGGAGGACTGGAAAAGGGCCAACGTGGTCCCTATTTTCAAGAAGGGGAGGAAGGAGTATCCAATTAATTATAGGCCAGTCAGTCTCACCTCCATCCTTGGAAAGGTCTTTGAAAAGATTATGAAGGATCATATTTGTGGGAGTCCAGCGGGAAAAATAATGCAGCAGGGAAACCAGCATGGATTCATAACAGGTAGCTCATGCCTGATCAATCTGGTTTCGTTTTATGACAGGGTCACAAAATGCTTAGATGCAGGAGTAGAGGTGGATGTCATTTTCTTGGATTTTAGCAAGGCCTTCATTATGGTATCTCATCCCATTCTCGTAAATAAATTAAGAGGCTGTGACATAGGTGTTTACATGGTCTGGTGGGTGGCAAATTGGCTTAGCGGTCGCACCCAGAGAGTAGTACATGGGTCGATGTTGACCTGGAAGGATGTGGGTAGTGGGATCCCACAGGGTTCGGTCCTTGGACCTGTACTCTTCAATATCTTCATCAGTGACTCAAATGTGGGTGTGAAGTGTACTCTGTCCAAGTTGGCAGACGATACTAAATTGTGAGGTGAAATGCACACTCTGGAGGATAGGGAATGATTGCAGGCAGACCTGGACACGTTAGAAAAGTGGGCAGTATGCAACAGGATGCAGTACAACAAGGACAAGTGCAGAGTGCTGCACCTAGGCTGCAAAAATATCCAGCACACCTGCTGGCTGGGAAGTGACCCTCTCAGCAGCATAGAAGTGAAAAGGGATCTCAGAGTCATAGTGGAGGAAATCATCAGCAAAGCTAACCACACTTTATCATGCATCAGCAGATGCATGACAAATAGAACCAAAAGAGGTGATAGAGGAGCCCCACACTCACCAGCTGTAGTAGCAGCGACCAGGGCCTCTGGGGCTCATGGCAGAGTGCCCCTGTGCAGTGTGGGGCAGTGGGGATCACCCCCCACACATGGCACCCGCCTGGCAGCTGCCCCATGGCGTGGGTGCAGCATGGCTCGGCAGGGTACTGGGTGCTGTCTGGGGGCTGGGGCCGCTGGGGCTGAGCAGTGCCAGGCCCTGGTTGACAGGTGGAGTTGTCCCAGCTCCCAGACAGCGTATGGTGCCCTGCTGAGCCATGCTGCACCAGCACAATGCGACACCTGCCGCACGGGCACCAAGTGGGAGGGTGGGCAATCCCCGCTGCCCCTCACTGCCCCACAGTGTGGGGGGGCTCTGCCACGAGTCCTTAGAGGTCCCGATCACCGCTGCTACAGCTGGTGAGTGCAAAGCTTTAAAAAAAAAAGTGCTGGGAGACTGGGTCTGGGCGAGGGATGGGGCCAGGCAGGGCAGCCACAGGGGCTTCTCCCACAGTTCCTCCAGCTGTGCCTGCCTCTGCCCCGGCGGGGGGAGCCGTGGGAAAAGACCTCATGGCTGCCAAGCCAGGCCCCATCCCCCCTCTGGCCCCAGTCTCCTGGCACTTTAAAAGGAAGGCTGTGGGGCTGTGCCGGACTCTTCCCTGGGGATGTGGTCCCACAGATCTACACGCGGGATGAGAGCAGGTGGCCGTCTCTCCCCCCAGAGCACTGGGATTGGAAGAGGCCTCAGGGACAGATCACAGACACTGGCTAACTACAGATGTCATGTAAGAGCAGTCCTTCTCTCCTCACCCCCGAGTTTCTGGTTCCCTGCAAGCTCACCTCCGAAACATTTCGGATGGTTTTGTTTAGTTCTGGAGATGTTTCGGAGCCTTCTATTTCGTTTTGGATTCGGTGTTTTGAGCACCGAAACAGTCCAAAACACCTCCAAAACAAAATGGCTGCCAAAGTTTCACACAGCCCTAGTAGCTATGCCTATGCTATGCCATCGGTATTTCCCATGCTTCTGGGCTACACAGGGTCAGAAAGGAAATTTTTCCCCTACTGTTGCTATGTGTCAGAGGTTTTTTTTCCCCTCACCTTCATCAGAGGCATTGGATGTTGCCTACAGCCAAGGCTGGGGATTTTGACTAGGAAGTGCCAGGAGGCTGTGTTTAAAAAAATAAATAAAAATAAGAAGATGCTGTTTAAAGCTACCTTCACATTCAGCAACATCTGCTCCACACAGCAGCCCAGGAAGCTCTCCTAGCCAGGGTGAGCCAAAAGACAGACCAGTTCTGCACCAGAAAGATAAATCCTTTTCTGTCCCAAAGGCAGACACTTTGCCAATGGATAAATCTATTAAACTAAGGAAACTTGCGCAACACAAGGAACCAAATGAAAGATTCTCATCATGTCTAAAGCCAAGTACAATCCAGTCCTGTAAGAAGACTCTCCATATGAACATGTCTTTTGCACTTAGGGTGCTTCCTCATATTTTGATGCCAAAAGACTGCGGATAAGGAGATGTTAGAAATGGATTTGTTGATAAGACAAGACAAACAAAGCGTAGTTTTGTAAAAGTTGGTGAACCTGTGAATAGATCTTTGTTGAAGAAAATATTAACGTAAAGAGAAACAAGTAGCAGGCTGTATATAAAATCTGGAAGCTTTGGATTAGCACTTGGAAAAACCCAGCAGTAATTACCTGTTGCCTTGGCAAAGTTCAGAGATTTCTCCAGAAACTGAAATGTGATTGTGTATCTTGTAAGTTAGGTAAAATAGTAAACAAGTACAATCCAGTCAGGCCAGGGCCGCTCCTACGGACCCCTCCCGTGCACAGGGCCCGGTAGAGACGCAGATGTTCATCCGCCCCCTCCACCTCCCCCCGCTGCCCCGTACCCGGGAGCCGGAAGCCAGGGGCTGGAGCTGGGGGCCAGGGACTGCAGCCAGAGGCTGCTGGCTGAAGCTGTGGGCCAGGGGCTAGAGCCGGAGCCTGCTACAGGCTCCGCCGGCTCTGGGGAAGCGCTCCGCTCCCCTGCATCAGGGTCGGGGAGCGGAGCACTTCCCCGGAGCTGGCGGAGCCCAGGCCAGCCACCCGCCCTAGCCTCCATCCCTGCCTTGCCTCACCTCTCGCCCCCTGCCTTGCCTCCCCTCGGGGAGAGCTGCTGCCTGCCCTGAGTGAGGCTCCACTGGCTCCAGGACACTGAGGGACACCCCCCCGGAGGCCATGCCAGGGAGCGTAGCAGTGTCCGGCGCGGGCTCCACCAGCTCTAGGGAAGTGCTCCACTCCCCGGCCCTGATGCGAGGGAGCGGAGCACTTCCCCGGAGCCCGCGCCAGGCTCCAGCCTTTATTGGTGTGCGGCCTTGAAAGGCTGTGCACGGCTGCACTTTTAGTTGTGCGCGGCCGAGGGAACTTTGACTGGGAGATGTGAATGTTGTGACTGGGCACTGTGATGGGCCAGTAGGGGGCCCCCCTGCATTGAGCCACCTGCCTCACTGCATCCAACTACCTTCCAGTCTCTGAGGGCCTCCCAGGGGGTGCCTCATGTCCAGCCAACCCCCTTTCTGGAGCACACCACCCAAGGTCTGGACTAATCTTGGACCTGTGCCCCATAGGAAACAGGCCTAGTAATACTAGAGGGTACTTGCCCCACTGCAAGAACTTGGGGTGCTTCCCTCAGTCTGAAGTACAAATAGTGGTCTCCATCAGCTGAACCAAGGGGACCCCAAGGCATAATCTAGACCCTCTCTCAATAAGTCTCCCATGCTACGTACAGATGAAAACTTTATTGGTTACAAGGAGTAGGTTTGGAATAGGGTACAGTGTAGAGCAATATCAGAGAAATACCTTAGTGGCATGGTAACCTTTGATCACGCATCTGAGTTACTGCAAGCTATATATAGTTAGATCTCAAGTAGCTTACTCACAAGTATCATCCAGAGGCAGGTGGAGATTCCCTCTGGAGGCAAGCAGTTCACTGAACATGAGTTTAAAAAAAGAGAACTAGTTTCAGATGGTCCAGCTTCTCTGAGAGTTCTCATCACGGCTCCACGGCTCCTGCCCCGCCTCCTGGGCAGTCCTTAACTTATATAGACCTTATGACCTCATTTACCTGATCCAGTAAAGGCCAGCAGCTGTTGGCTGCCAGCCAACTAATTTGAAATGCATCACTGGTTGCCGGGTAGCCTGGCAGGGTCTCTAGCCCCCTCCCAGTCATGATGACATTTCTTAGAACAATAGGGAGTTTAAGCCCCCACCCAGGTGTGTGAGGCCAGTCAAGTAGGCAAAAGGAGCAGGTTTCCCCTTCAGGAATGTCTCCAGCTCAGGTTACAACTCAGGGTTACCTGAAGCTGATGGGGCCAGGGGTGTCTGCCCTCTGCAGTGACCATGGTAACCAAGTTGTCAGATTGGTTCTCCGCCTGATAGCAGAGTTTGAGGAGAGACAGAGATGGCATTCTGCCACAGGCACTAGGTGAGCAACGGACAACAGTTTTCCTATAAGGAATGGGGCTAGCACAGTGCCAAGGGATTGGTGCACCGTATAAGGCATGTTTGGCACAGATCCAGGGGATTGGACAATTTGGGATGAAAAAGTTACTAAAGTAGTAGACAAACAAAGAGGTAGTGTGTGTTTTGTGTTGCTACCTGGGGAGACAGGAGCAACCTTGGAATTCTTATTGAACAACAGATTCCAGAAACTAACATCCCACACCCAGCAGAGGATCTGAGGCCGGTACCACTGAAGGTCACTGTTGTAATGTCTGAAGAAACCATTTGCCAGGTCATATTACAGGGAGGAAACTGCTATTAAAAAGTTCACTTGATACCACATCGGACAATTTGCTGTATCAATCCTTGGAGGACTCTAGCAAAAAGAACCCTAATAGTAGTGTTCCACATTTTTGTTTTTTTACCAAATTTCACCGATAAATTATCCAATTTTTTAATTGAAGTTATTCAGTTTTTACTGATTTACACCCGCTTTTCACATGCCCCCCATGCCTTCTGGGACCTGTGCAGCAGCAGGAGCTGCCACCCCATCCCCATGCCCCCCAGACGAGCCACAGCTCTGTCCTGCACTCCACCTTGCCCCAGCTGCACAATGCCTGGCAGGGTGGGTGCAAGGGTTCCAGGGTCTCTGTCTCCTCCAGCCCAATGGTGCAGCTACCCCCGGGTGGTGCAGGGCTGTGTTCAGGGTCAGTGCGGAGAGGCAACTGTGGCCAGTGCTGGGCTGGGGGGGGTGACAATTTCCCCCCCACCCCTCCCCCCAGCAGACTTTCCTGCCGGGGGGTGGCAGCGCATGTGCATGCCTGCTCATCCCTCCCCCCACTCCCCAATTTATTATTTCCCTCAATTTAAACCATTTTTTTCTTTTCTTCCTTTTATCCCAATTTCAACCTGGTTTTTATGTTTGGAAGATAAACCTCGAAAAATTCCAGGATTTTTATTTATTTATTTATTTATTTATTTTTAATAAAAACCAAAAATGCAGAACCCTACCTAGTAGTAAGACCTGTCAGCAATTGTTTTCCTGGTGGCCACTTTTATTCCTTGCTGAATATGACTCTCTGACCTCTGATCAACTGATGGTTGAGACCTGATCAGAGTCATTTGGGCTCTGGTCTCTTCTTTTCTTGAATACTGGTTCCCTACCACAGCTGCTCAACAACTGTCTGATTTCTTCTTAACCACCAACAGTCAGCAGTAATTATTAGGGCTGTGCGAAATTTCGCCAACAGTTTCGTTTTGTGCTCGAAACAGCGAAATTGAAACGAAACAGAGAGCTTTGAAAAAGCCTCAAAACAAAACGAGACAAGTCGAAATGTTTCGAAATTTTTTAAATGTTTCGAGTTTTGAAGCTCAAGCTGGGCTTGCCTGCAGGAAAACAGAAACTAAAGTAAGGAGAGGGAGGGGAAAGGAGTGCTCTCATTATTGACTGTGTAGCTGGCCAGTGACGGTCATGCTTCCCTGAGGTCTCTTCCCCATCCCAGTGCTCTGGGGGAGGGATGGAAAAGAAGGATAAAAGGCAGCATTGTTTAAATTGCCCTGCTTTCTATCTTGGTGTCAGTTACTAAGCTGTGTGCTCCAGTTTTGCCTGTCAGCAGCTAGAGGTGCAGGGCCCCAGAACCCAGACTCCCCCTGCACCCATCTCCTTGACAGCTGGCAGGCTTCGTGGCCACAGCAGTGGCTAGGAGTCCTGCAGTTTTCACCCCCCTATGCCCTCAGACAGACACAGTCAGTTGCACAAGCACCCATGTCACAAGTTTTGCCTGTCAGCAGCCAGAGGTGCAGGGCCTCAGAACCCAGAAGCCCCTGCACCCATCTCCTTGACAGCTGGCAGGCTTTGTGGCCTCGGCAGGGGCTAGCATACCTGCAGCTTTCACCCTGCTGTGCCTTAACACATACACAGCATCACCCATGTCATGAGTTTTGCTTTCAAGAGTTTGAGGTGCAGCTTCCCTGAAACCCCTGCACCTATCTCCTTGAAACTTGGCAGGCTTCATGCCCTCAGAAGGGGCTACTTTTCGTGTAAGTTTAATCCAAATCAGGCCAGAAATGACAATGTTATAAGCTGTTTTGTGCTTCCCTATGGGCGAAACGTAGAACAGCATTGAAACAGCAAAACTGTTTCGACGAAACAAAATGGAACAGCGGTTTCAAATCGAAACAAAATTTGAAACGAAATGCTGTTCCATCGAAATGTCGAAATGCAAGTCGAAATGGAACAGTGCTGTTTCACACAACCCTAGTAATTATTTCATAGGCCCATGGCCTAATAGCAGTGGCTTTTTGCCACTGTTGTGTGTGACAGTTGGATGGTTAAACAGAGACTGTCTCCCCTATGCGAAGAAGCGTCAAGTTTCTGAGTCCTGCCTGTCTAGATGTTCTATTAGCAGCCTCTGAGCATTGTCTGCTCTCCTTCCAGCCGGTTGTAGCAGACTGTCCCCGAGGAAAGTAATGTCCTGGTTCTTCCCTCCATCAGTGCCTGGGCTGGGCTACTATCAAGACCCTGAGAGAGGTATTGCAATGATCCTACAAAGCCAGACAAAGAAATTGTATTCAGTTCTTTTTGCCTTTTCCATGAGTCTTTTGGCTATCTTGACAGGCAATTCTGTCTTCCATCGCTTTGTGGGTACCTTGGGGAAGAAATCTTGTGCTCACATTCTCATTCTGTGCTAAATCTTTTGAATTCTTCTATATATCAGGACCTGAGTGCAGTACAAGGTATTGGGTATGCCATACCTGGGGAAGTGTCCCTTCAGCTTCCTAATCAGAGGTCTTGTTCGAGTGTTTTCTTAATAGTCCACCCCACAAAACTCAGAGTAACAATCTACTGTGACCATATAGTTTCTATCGTTGAACACAAACAGATCTGTTCAAACCTTTTCCCAAGGTTGTGATGAAATCTCATGAGGCTGCAGCATCTTTCTGTTGTCTATCTCCATGCTCTTTGCACACCTCACACTGCTGCACCTAAGTCCTCATTTGAGAATTAATGCCTAGCCAGTAGACACCCTCCCTAGCTCACCTCTATTCCCAGATGCAAAGCATGTATATTCTTTTCATGACATTCTGTCTTTAATTGGCAGTGATCACAGCTCTGTCCCATCTTGTGTACATAGGTCATTGATACCCTGCCAGCAGGGAAAACTTCTTGGGGTACTTGTCCTTTGTGGTCTGGCCACCCCTGAAGTACAATTTGTATCACAGCCTGTAGCTGTTCATTCAATTCTGTGTTCTCTTCTATTGCCTAGAGACTCCCTTTGGAGATAGGGAGATATTGTAGTGTACTGATAGATTTGATCTCCTATTCTACAGAGCTATGTGGGGGCACAGCTCAGAGCATCTGCAATCAGCCGTGACTTTTCAGGATAGCACCCGATGCTCACATCATAGCACTGAACTCTCAACAGTATATACTGAATCGCTTTGGTGCACTCTGTACTTCAAAACAAATGGGGAGACTCTGAATGAAAGGCATCACTAATTCCATTACATAGTATGAGTCTAAGTGAACTCAGGCTGATGAAAATTTATTTTAGGTAGCCTATACTGGGGTGGGCAAAATATGGCCAGCGGGCACATTCATCTGGCCCACAGCACCCAACGAATTGCGTCCCGCCCAGCCTTTCTGCCCACGAGGGTAGAAGTGAGGCACCTACACCCACCCCCAACATATCCTATTATGCTTTGCTCCCACCCTTGCGGGCGGAAGGGCCAGCCCCGATAGCACAGGGCGGGACTGCTGCTGCAGGCTTCTCCAGTGTTCCGCTCCTTCAGGGCAGCAGGTAGGGACGCTGGGATGCGGGTGGGGCTGCAGCTGGGCAGGAGCACAGAGAGTGGGGCTGGCTGCAGTGGAGCCCGTGCCCCTGGGCAACAGCAGTGAGGAGCTTGGGTGGGCAAGGTGTGGGTGTGAGGGGTATGAGAGGGAAGGGGGCGCTCTGCTCAGCACTGCTGCCTGGCTCTGGCCAGCACTATAAGGAGGCCCCTTCAGGCCATTTATTTCCCCAGCACTCCACACACTTGCAAGGCACTGGAGGAAAGCCTGAGGTGCTGAAGTGGGCTGGGGCAGGGAAAGCATCCAGCTCCATGCTGGAGCTTCACTCCTGTGCCCCGTAAGTGCGGGGAGTACTAGGGAAACAAACGGTCAGGCGAGGGCGGCACTCTTTGCTGCAACATGCAGTGCTGGCCGGAGCCAGGCACCATCACCCCCACCTGCTGCTGCACAATGAGGGGAAGTGTGTGGGGGGGGTCCCCACACCCCTCACATCCCACAAAGCACACACACAGACACATGCATACCCCCACAAGTGCTGCCCGTGTTGACTGCAGAAGACAGTGTATTCCAGAAACACCCCCCACGGCAGCCACCCAGCATACCCTATGCCCCCTCAGACAG
>NW_005843109.1:246316-248153 GCF_000455745.1 Alligator sinensis | reverse complement strand
CACATCACCCCCCCACCCACACACCCCCTACCTCCCACCTCCAGCACACCCAATATAAAAGACTAAGAATTTATTTTTGAGTTATTGTGCAATCACCTCTATATAGAACACACAACCACAAATCACAACGAAAATATTTTTTGTAATAAAAATTAAAATAAGTTATAGTAGGCATTTGACTTTTAGTGTATGATTTGTTTTTTTTCTGGTTCTAAGTTGGCAACCCCCACTCCCAAGAGGAGTATTTGCAGGGGGGCAAGGGGAGGGATTTCTGTCAGCGGTTAGGGGTGGAACTTCCGGTCCCAAGATAGAAGCCAAAGGCAGGGCATCTGTCAAGGAGCAGGGCTACTTGACAACTCACCAAACCTCATTAAGCGGCCCTCCACCCAAAATAATTAAGTGCCCCTGGTTTATACAGTGCAAATCTACCCTGCCTTCTGCTTGACTTCAGATTAACATGACTAACTCTCTCTCTCCGTTAACACAAGCCATCATGACACATTGAAGAGCCTTGAATATTAAACAGACACTTAAAGCTTATTTGGGAATTGTGCAATAAGTCAATGTAATGATACCAGCATTGATTAACTCTAGGGCTATAAACACACTTGTCCTTGAAGTGGGATCAGCTGCGCCAGGATGTGTCCCAGCAGAGCTGATGGGCTTCACTGGGTGACACAGATACCACCCACTGTCCTGCCTGGTTGCACCGCTGCTGCTCCTGGGTTCTCCCAGTTAGAGGCCCACCCTGGGAATCCCGTGACAGAGGATGCCCCAGGCACCCATACTGTGTGCAATCATGCTGCTGCACCCTGGCTCAAAGTATGCCGCTGCAAATGGAAGAACTGCACGTTCCCTCATTTGCAGGATGTGTCCTGACTCAGGAACAATGGCACCATACCTGTGCTTGAGGAAGCCCCCTTACCAGATCTCCAGGGTGTGACTTTGCAAGTGAGGAAACCCATTTGCAGAGGTACACCCCAAATCAGGGCATGATGTGCACCCGCAGAATGCCCTGCTGGGAGATTTCCAGGGTGTGCCCCTGAAAGTGAGAGAACCTGGGCAGGCACTTCCAGGGCTTCAGGGGCTCCTAAAGCCTTGGGAACATATGCCCAGTTTGGCTGGAGAGTGCAGGAAGCTCTAGGCCACCCCTACTCTTCCATCATAAAGCAAATGAACATCTGCCACAAAAAGAGGCACATTTTAACACATATCATAGCCACGATTTTGGGCATTCGTGATACAACAAGGGGCACAGAAGTCTCCTTGCTTGGGCTCTGTGTCACCATGAAAAAGGTTGCTACAAAAGCGATGCCTGTTTGCAGCCTAAGAGAACGTCCCGGTTTGCATTAGCCCCTGGGCACGCGGGCCTGGAGCTGAACTCCAGAAGGAAACCTCTCCTTTTCAGCGACCACGTGCTTGTGTTTGCACAACCTCTGCAAGTGCGCCCGCAGTTCTGATGTGGGAGACCCACAGCCGCACGGGCGTCCAGCTGCAACCGCCAGAGCAGCCAGCACAGGAGAGGTCCCCGAAGCCAGAAGCCTTCTGCCCTCTCTTCCCAAGGGACCAATAAGATCAGGCTGCGCCAGCTCGGCAAGCACCACCGCGCAGCCCCGGTCTTGAGCCGCCAGCGCCTGCGGCGTCAGCCCCTGCTGGAAACCTCCTCCGCAGGCCAGAGCTAGAGCTAGAGCTAGAGCCCGGCCCGGCCCCACTCCTCCCGGGCGGCTGAGCTCGGACCGGGCTCCTCCAGCGCAACACGGGGCGCCGCCTCGGGGCGCCCTGCAGCCAGCACCTCAGACGGGCATGCCCCGCCCCGCCCCGACCCCGCGGCCCCGCC
>NW_005843109.1:226976-246049 GCF_000455745.1 Alligator sinensis | reverse complement strand
GCCCCGCAGGCAGTGGTCTGGCTCGCTGGCGCTGTGCTTGCCCCGCCCCGCCCCGCCCCGCCCGCTCCTCCCTCGCGGGGTCCTGGAGCTTACCTCGGTGCTGCGAAGCGGGGCGTGCGCTGCCTCTTTGGCTGCTTCATCGTGTCAAGCCCGGACCCCGTTCAGTGCCGCTCCCTTCACGGAGCCACCGCCCCAGGCTGCGCAGCACCGCGCTGTGGGGGCAGCAGTCCTGTCCGTCCCCGGGGCTGTGCTGCTGCTGCAGGCCCCTCGCTTCTAGCCTTGGGATCGCTGCTGCACCCTTGCTAGACTGTGCTATGGGGCCTTCCCAGGAGGCAGCCTCGCCTTCTCAGCATTCTAAATGGCTCGGGTGTCCCAGGCAGTGAGCACACCACTGGCAGTGCCAGGTCCGTCCAGCCCAGTGGTTCATTGCTACTTGGTTGCGGGAGCCTGGCATGCAAGCCAGGGATAGGGATGGAGAAGCTGACCTCAGCCTCCTTGGGACCCATACCCTGGGGATGGAGTAGGCCTGCAGGCTGGAGCAGCTGGGTTGGGAAAGTCTGAGAAGAAATGATCAATGACTTGAGAAGATAAAAGTAAATAAGGCAAGAGGCGGGGTCCTGAAATATGGCTGAATGCTCCTCCGCCAAGCCTGAGGAAAGATCGTACTATGACCTTGCAGCCACACACGTTCCTGAGAGTCCGTAGGTCTGCGATCCATTCCCAACTCTTCTGAGGCCTGGCTTTGCCACTCCAACCAAATCACTTGCTCTCTGCTCCGTGCTGCAGGTTCCCATCTCTAGAATGAGGAGAGCACCATGAGAACTGTGCAAATTAATTAAAGTGTTCTGAGATACTTTCGAGAAAGGCAAAATATTCTCAACTCATCTGCCCTTCTGTTAGGAATGAGAAGCTCTGCTTTAGACAGTTAGAGAGACATGGACACAGACATGCAGGGACAGGCAGCAAGAGATCAACAGACTTTAATTTAGCCATGCCTGTGCCCTTAGGCCTCTGGCACCTTGACAAAGTGGAAATTAAACAAAATGGTTTTAAATGTATTCTACCCGAGTACACCCTTGGCACAAGAGGGAAGACAGCAGGTCCCACACTCACCCAATGTCCCTGCCCCTGTCTGAGGCTTGTAGCAAGCATAACACAAATAGGCAGAGTGTATCTGCAACAGAAATAGAAATCAGGAGTGCAGTCTCATCTTGCAGGATAAGAGAGAGACACATGGGTGACTGGTGCCATCTGAGTCGTAGGGTCACCCCCCCAGTGAACAGTCAGCAACCAGGGAGGATCCCCCCACAGCCAATCTCAGCAACCAGGAGGGGAGGGTCCCCCGTGGCCAATCACACTTACCTGAAAGTGGCTGCAAGCACTTCCGAGACCACTGCAGCCACTTCAGGCACTGCTTCATTGCAGCTGGCACTTGCAGGGGGGCACTGGCACTCCCGCCTGCCCCCGCACCTGTTGCCTAAGCGGAGAGTGCAGCCTGACAGGGGTTGCACCAGCGCTCTCAGGGGGTGCGCAACCCTTTACATACAGTGGAGCTTCTGCTGACACTGGAGAGTATTCCATGTATGGTGTCTGCCCGTTTGGAATACAAGAGCCGTATAAAGAGCAAAGCCAGCCACCAAGTGATAGACAAGTACCCATTTAGCCACAGAATTTTGAAAACATTTCTCCCAATGTGCCTGGGGGGCATGGATGGATCCAGAATTTTGTAAATGGCAGTGTGGGTCCAGCAACCATAGATTCAGGGGTGGATGCACCCCCTACTTCCAGCTTCCCCCCTCCCCAGGATGGGCAGACCATGATGTAGAAGCACCACCTGGCACCTTTTTGAAGTCCCTGAATAAGGTAAGAATTTCTTCCACTGCTCTCAACACAACCTCCCTTCCCTTCCACGCTCAGCAGCATCTCCCCTCCCCCCCATTTCCCAATTGGTCACTGTCCTCCTGCACCACTGCAGCTGGGCTGTGCAGGGAGCCAGGCTCAGTGACAGTAGGTGGGTTCCTCTCCTGACCCTGCTCCTGGGTTTGGGTGGATACAGGCAGGAGGAACCCACCTGGTGCTGCTGCTTCCACTGTCTCCAGCTGAGCCCAGCTCCCCACCTAGCTCAGCCTGAGCTGAGCAGGAGCAGCTTTAGAGCACCTTCCCATCCCCACCCCAGGTTAGCCAGAGACAGTGACAACGGAAGGTGGGGAGGAAATATGCCTCTAAGCATGGAGGGGAAGGGGAAGGGAGGGATTCTTACCTAATTCAGGGACTTCACTGGCCACTGCTGTCTGCCTTCTGTGGCAGGTTAGGGTGTTATGCCTTGTGGTTGTGTCAGGGTTGACTATATTGTTTTACAAATAGGTTAAACCAGGGGTTCTCAACCTTTTTTGGACTTGAGGCACCCCACCATGTCTTTTGTGAATTGAGTGGCACCCAGTTTCAAAAATTAATGTATATATTACAGTGTAAGCACTGCCTTGCAAAGGGGCCTGGCAGTGGGAATGAGGAGTAGTCCAGACAGAGACATGCCTGAGCCTGCATGTATCTGCTTAGTTTATCTGCTTGCTTTCTAACACTGTACTTACTTAAACCAGAGTGCTGGGACACCCTAGGTGCCACCAGATCTTTTAAAGGGTGCCAGGAGTGGTCAGTGACTGAAACACCACAATGACAAGTACAGATTTTAGACCTAGCATAAGCCTAAATTTTATGATAGTATATGCTTCAGTTTATGTTTTAGCCATAAGCAGTAGCATGGAAAAGTAGACTAAAGTCTGTTGGTCAATGTAAGTAGTATTGGACTAGGCCAGGTACAGATACTTAATTTTGGAAAACACTAATAGTTTTTAGGGGTAATAGCCATAACAACTTGATGTTTTATCTTTTGATTAGAGGAATTTAATTACCAGTATGTGTGGCTAATTAGAATCCTAATTAGAGATGCAAAATTTCTGGAAATTTTGAAGCCATGAGAAAAAACATTTTTTTTCCGGATTATTTTTGGAAAAAACCAGAAATTTGGGGAAAAATTGAAGTATATGCAGTACTTATTTTCTTATCACCCTTTACAGATCTAAATTCACTTTGCTACTTTAAGAACATAAAATGTATTATGTATAACTTGGTTTGCTCATAAAATTATAATTTTTGATATATTCATTAAATTTAAAAGTATAGTTTATTCAGACAGTAATTACACATTTACTAAATGAATTTACTTTAAAATGTTTTAAATTTTTGTTACAAAAGGAGCTACAAGTTGCTGAACTCTAAGGAACCTAGCATCTCTTAATTTTCGCCAGTTTATGAGAAGCAGGCAAAAATTAAAGTTGAAAATAGAAAAAACCATCAACACCATAGTAAAACAAAAACAGTTATTTTGTATTCTGGACTTAGTCTCCTCCACAGTGTCAAGCAGATACAGAAAGCACTCATTTTTAGAAAAAGAGTAGAGAAAAAAAGGAAAAAACAAACCAAGACTTATTGAATACAAATTTTGCTACATGAAATTTAGTCTACCTAGTCTCATTTTCTGAGCTATCACTATCAGCAATTTCTGCTGCTGCTTATCCTTCATTTTTATCATCTTCATGGGCTTCTGAATGTGCGGGCCGGGAGCGACCCGAGCCCTTTTCTGTGCTGCACGCGGGCTGTGGCCAGCAGCCCGGGCACGCCAGGTCGGAGAGGGAAGGCCGTCGAGCTGGAATTAGGCACAAACGCTTAGTGGTAGTTTAAAAGATTGTTTACTTACGCCGAGATGGCAGTGGTGTAGGCTGGAAAACTTGCTTGAGTTGCAGTTACAGACAGACAACACAGACGGTCTCGTGGAGGTTGCTAGGCTCCACGGAACAGAGCTCCGGATGTTCTGGGTGAACGAGCCACCAAAATCAGAATCGTAGGTACGTCTTATAAAAGTTGCGCTCGAAGACGGGAAGAGGTGGGCGATGGATCAGGTCGCCACGCTCCTCTGAATCTCACACAGGGTTTCTATTACCCTGCCATGTATCCAGAGTCCCCACGAGATGGATGTGGAGTCCTCTTCGGCTTGGGCGGAAACCGCTCAAGCCTCTTATACGGCTAATAGGCCAATCGTTAGCCGCCACGTGTGAATAATTTAAAACTAGCCAATAGCGGGGAACAAATTTGCATACTGGTGGTGGGAACTCTTTTGCACCGTGCATTCCTCTTGCAACTTGAGCAATGCACTCTGCAAAAGAAGCTGCAGAAAAGGCGGGAAACTCGTCCCTGCACCGGGGTTTTCCTCTGCAACAGGAAACTCTCCTGTGCAATGAAGCTGCAACTTGGCGGGGATAATTCTGGTGCTGAAGCACACACAAAATCATGCCTTTGGGTCATGACACTGAAAACTGAAGGTTTGCCCAGATTGAGACAAGCTTCTCTACTCTTTCACATGTTAGTTTATTTCTTGATTTGGTGTGAGTGTTTCCAAACATAGACCAGTTTCTTTCACATGCTGCAGAAGATGGAGGAATCTGAAACAGGCAAGAAGCAACAGGAGTCAGAGGCTGTGTCATGCAGAGGCCTTGCCACCATGTTGCAGGAGGGATATGCTTGGCAGAGTCCCAGACTGTGTTCCTAGACCAGATACCTGAAGATGTTCTGTATTCCTCAACATTTGAAAGTAGATTAATAGATTCATAGATTGTTAGCGGCTGGAAGGAACCTCGCAGATCATTGGGTCCAGTCCCCCTGCTCTAGGCAGGAAGACAACTGGGGTCAAGTGACCCCAGTGAGGTGATTGTCCAGTCTCCTTTTAAAAACCTCCAGGGTAGGTGACTGCACCACCTCTGGACGGAGTGTATTCTACACTCTGGACGCCCTGACTGAAGGAGTTTTTCCTGGTATTAAGCCTGAAGTGGCCTTCTGGGAGATTATACCCATTGGTCCTGGTCTTCCCTGGGAGTCTCCTAGTGAACAGTTGTTCACTGAGTTTCTGATGCACTCCTCTGATATAGCAGTAAGCCACTATCAAGTCCCCTCTCAACCTTTTCTTCCTTAGGCTAAAGAGGCCCAGGTCCCTCAGCTTTTCCTCATATGGCTTGCCTTGCAAATCCTTGATAATATGGGTGGCTCTTCTCTGGACCCTCTCAAGCTTTTCCACATCCTTATTGAAGTGCAGTGCCCAGAACTGGACACAATACTTCAACTGTGGTCTCACCAGCACTGAGTACAGCGGGAGTATCACTTCCTTAGTTTTACACAAGATGCATCGGTTGATGCATGCCAGCGTGTTATTTGCCCTGCTGACCACCGCCTCACACTGATGGCTCATATTCATGCGATGGTCAATCATTACCCCTAGGTCTCTTTTGGTTGTGGTGCAAGTCAAACTGTCACCACTGAGCCTGTATGTATGTTGAGGGTTGTTTGCCCCCAGATGGAGCACCGTGCACTTGGAAGTGTAAAACTTCATCTTGTCCTGGTCTGCTCAACTCTCAAGCCTGTCCAGGTCTGCCTATATCTGCAACCTATCTTCTGACGTGACCACAGTGCCTCATAACTTGGTGTCATCTGCAAACTTAGCCAGAGAACTTTTCACTCCCCCATCCAAATCATTGATAAAGATGTTGAAAAGCACTGGTCCAAGCACGGACCCCTGAGGGACAGCACTGGCCACTTTGCGCCACGACGATACAAATCCATTCATGAGAACTCTCTGCGTCCTATCCTGTAGCCAGTTTCCCACACACTGAACTGTCGAGCAGCTGAGCCCACAATCTTCCAGTTTTCCCACAAAGATATCATGGGATACTTTTCCGACATCAAGTCCTAAGTGTGTTGCTTGTTTTGTAATCCAGTCAAACGCAGTAGCAGTGCTATCATCACTAGCATTTCTGCCTTTGAGTCTTGGATCTAAGAGATTTGCAGCAGCATGAACTGGTTGGCAACAAAATTCTTCCCGTCTGTCAGTAAAGACTTTTACTTTTCTTTCTTCTGTACTTGTAAGCAGAGATACACTTAGAGTCTCAAAAATAGTTGATTTTATCTGGGCCATTTGGTAAGGAATGTCTAACCAAAGTGCACTGTCTCATTCAGATGCAGTGATTGCTGAAGAAATTGACTTTAGAATCTTCAGAGAGTTCTGCAGCTGAACCCAGAAGACATCCTCATCAAGTACAGTGTTCCTTACACTTCTGGGTACTTTAAGATCCTCAGTTCTTACTGTTTCTTGAAGAGCTTCTTTGTTTTTTAGTAAACTTTCAAATGAGATCACCACTCCATCCCATCTAGTTTTAGTACAGAGTTTGAGTGTCACTATTTTATTCTTTGCATTTTTTTTCTCCCTGCTTCTTCTTAAAGACTGCAGCTACAATATGAATAGCTTTTACATCTTTCATAACTTCTTTTGCTCTTCTATAGATCTTTTGCAGTGTGTGCAACTTCATTATGTCATTAAAAAGCAAATTTAGCTCATGGATGCATGTCCTATTGCAGTAATATGTGGATATTTATCCATTATGATCTCCCATGCTGTTTTCATGTTACTTGCATTGTCAGTCACAAAGCAAATACTTTACCACTCCCAGTCTTCTGTAGGACTTCACATATTTTACTACCGATATACTCTGCAGTATGCCTGTTCTCTCCTGTTTCAATGCTTCTGTAAAAAAACTGGTTGAGTTGTTATCACAAAGTTTATTATTCCTTGATTCCTTGTCCCCACACATTTGTCCATCCATTTGTAAGTACTGCAAGACAGTGCTTTGTTGATTTTTTCATGCACAGATTGTATTATACATTCATATTCTGACTCTAAAAGACTTGCTCAAAGAATGTTTGCTGGGCAAACGATATGATGGTCTTAGTAATTCAAAAGCTTCCTGCCAGTATGCATTTTCAGTTATATTGCTCTTGCAAGAGCTTGGTCAATTTTTTCCTGATCTGCACGTGTCCTCTTGTCTACAAATGAAGATATTGAGAGTCTTTTGTGTACAGTTGGTTGCAATATTTGGTTACTTGAGGATGTTGATTGGGCAACCCTTTGTGATGCTGATGTTATAGAAGAAGCAGCAGCAGCAGCAGCAGTAGGAAGACTTCTGGATCGAGAATGTTGGAAAGAGCTACTTGTACTTTCATCATCATGATCTACCTCCTCCTCTCTTACACCCATGAAGGATTTTTTAATGTCTGCAGGACACTTCTTACATACAAGGATGTGTTTGGTCATCCTAGCAGCATTTGGAAATGCGTATTTCATTTGAAAGTATTTGCAAATCATTTTTTTTTCTCAGAATAACTTGCAGTGCGGAAAATGCTTCCATATGCTAGAAGCTGGTCACACCATTTTGCTGAGGGAGAAAAAAGAATAATGTTATTTAGTGGCTAGCTTGCATATATAAATACTAAGCTACAGCATGTACAAATTTAGTAATGGATGGAGGAGAGGCCTCCTCAGAGTTAACTGTGAACAACTTCTCTGCCCTGCAGGCCTCACCTCACTGCTAAGGTTGGGTGATTTATCACAAAACATCAGATTAGTAGGAATTCAATTATGAATTACATAGGTTATGAAAATATACGAATGCAGCTAAAATATAGTTTAATATACTTAACTCAGAGAAATTTAAACTCTTACATTTCAATAAAGAAGTATATTTTCTTTCAGCTCCTTTGTGTTGCTTCTGTGGATCTCAAGGTCACGGGGCCAGGAGGAGGCAGGTTCCTTCCAACTCCAAAACCTTTAGATTTGCTCTGTCTCCTCTCCTGAGGCTTTTGAACAAGCAGGGCAATAAGCTCCTTGTTTCTAATCTCTACATGAATGAAGGGATGCTCCTGCCAGCGTCCACTCCCAGTCCTTTGAGGCCTAGTCAGGAGCAGATCCACCAACCTCTAGATCCACCATCCTTTAGTCAACAACAGAGGAAGTCCACAAGCAAAGAAAGCACTGAATCCTTCTTCCTTCTCTTGTGAAAATGGCAGTGCCCCGTGGGGGCAGAAATGCATCTTGGTCATGCATTTGAGAGTTATACTGTACTGCTTGTCCTCAGTGTCCAGGAATTGTAGTGATCTGATACTGTAGATAGTCTTACATAAAAGTCTTTCTATTACATAGTTATTAGAAAACATTTTGGGGAGTAAAAGGTAGCAATATATGAACACGTTGTCTTAAACATTTTATTGATCATGCTAAAAGAAAATATTTGATAAGAAGTTCTTTTAATTTTTCCAAAAATTTTCAATTTTTCCAATTTTTCAGAAAAAAAAGTTCTTGAAAAAAATGTTTTTTCCCCAGTTTTTTCTGGCTTTTTTTCTGAGCCTTCACATTCCTAATCCAAATAAATGATACTGTGTTTTTGTTGACTGAATATGGTAAACATAATCACTTGTTGCCAGCATCAATCACTTCCAGTGGGTTTATGCCAGGTTTCAAAGTGTGGCTGAAGCAGGAGACCACAAAAGCTTGTTTCTTAGTGACTGCAGAATGAAGCTTTGCAGACATGACACCTAGCTTGCTTAGAAAAGGAAGGAAAGCAATCAACCCATCAAGCTGAACCAGATCAGAATAAACAGTGTGTGACAGGCCCACATCTGCTGAATGGGCGTGTGCCCTCCCACCTTGCATTGCACCTGGACCTAACCGCCCACCACAACTTGTTGTTGTTAATGTACCTCTGGAGGTGGTGCTCAGTGGTTCCTTCAATGTCAAGGGGCAACTCTCTTGGCACGTCTTCTGTGGGACTCCTCCTCCCCTACACCCCACCCCTTTTCACTCATGTGTTCCAAAGGTTTCTGGCAACATCCTGGAACAGCTATGGTTTCCTTCTTTCAGCAGTGAGACTGTCAAAAGAGACATCACAGGATACTTACCACTATCCATTTGATTTGCCAAAAACAATACAAGAGTAGAAACTCAACCAAAAAAGAGCCTGGCTTGGGCAGTGGTCAGGGCAACATTGTCTCCCATGCTGAGCAGCTCACTCCTGAGCATGAGGGGGTAGGTGCTCACTGCACTTCCCCCTTGGGCCTGAATCAACTTCCTGGTGAGCTGGCTTTCTACTGGGGTTCTTCCCTATCTGGCAACCGAGCCAGGTGTGCCACAGTCCTGTGGCATCTAATGCAGCCCTTGTATGAGAGCAGGTATCCTGCCAGTCCCCTGTTGGCATGCTTCAGTTCATTGTTGGCCCAGCCAGGTGTGTGGGTCCTGTTGGGCTCCCCATCGGGGTCTGTCCCAGTCTGGCAACCATAGGGCCCATCCCCTCCTGGCTCCACCTGACCTGTGTGTTCCCAGGTGGGTCTCTGGTGACAGTGGCAAGTGGGCCTGTCTTTGTGCTGAGCCTTTCATCAGTGGAGTTAGACAGGCTGGCATCTTCTTCAGTTCCCTAGGCTCCAGACATGAGGGAGTGGTCCACTTTTTGCCTGGGCCTTTCAGACCCATGGAGCATGGCTGGCATCCAGCCAGCCATCAGAGGTGCACTGGAGTCCTTCCTGGCCACTTCCTTTCCCGTGCATGGCTGCGGTGCTCTCCTGGGCACACCAGCTGGCAGGAGAAGTGCCAGGCTGCATTTCTGGTGCCCGGATGCGTACTGCCACCTCTCTAACTGTGGACCCATTTTGAGCCCATAACCTCTGGGCTCTGGATCAACCAGCAGCTCCATCCCCAGCCACATGGTGCCAGCCATTTTGATTGCAGCCCAGCCACCTGGGCTGCATCATGAAGTTAAGCCAGGCAGGGGCGGGGGCCTGTCAGAGTTTGAAAGAAGGCATTATAAAAGAAGGCCTTAAATTAGATAATCCAAACATATGTATATCATAGTTTTAGCTTAATCGTGTTAGCAGTGATGACTGATGTAACCAAGAGTGCTGACATGTGCTGCCCCCCACTGTAACTTATGGCGCTTTAGAGGAAGCGCCATGAATTACAATGATTTCCCTGACCCAGCAGACCTTCTCTGTTGGGTCTGGGCTGGCGGGGGATTGAGCTCCGCTGTGTGTCTGCAGCTTTTCTTCCCTAGCCCCGTCCCCTCTTCCCCACTTCCAGCTATGGTTCATAGATTTCATAGACATTAGGGCTGGAAGGGACCTCGGAAGATCATCGAGTCCAGCCCCCTGCCCGAAGGGCAGGAAGCCAGCTGGGGTCATAGGATCCCAGCAAGATAAGCATGCAATTTACTCTTGAAGGTGTTCAATGTAGGTGCTTGAACCACCTCCGATGGCAGGCTCTTCCAGACCTTGGGGGCTTGGACAGTAAAGAAATTCTTCCTTATGTCCAGTCTGAAACAGTCTTGCAGTAGTTTGTAACTGTTTGACCTCGTCATTCCTTGGGGCACTCTGGTGAACAAACATTCCCCCAGATACTGGTGGTCACCCCTGATAAACTTACAGGTGGCCATCAGATCACCCCTGAGCCTGCGCTTTTCCAGTCTAAAGAGCCCAATGGCTCTCAGCCTGTCATCATAAGGTCTGTTTTCCTGACCTCATATCATGCGCGTGGCTCTTCTCTGGACTCTCTCAAGCTTCTCCACATCCTTTTTGAATTGTGGAGCCCAAAACTGGACGCAGTACTCCAGCTGTGGCCTCACCAAGGCCGAGTACAGGGGGAGAATGACGTCCTGGGATTTGCTTAAGAAGCATCTATAGATGCAAGCCAGCGTTTTGGTCGCTTTACTATTTTAACTTGCCAATGGCTGTTTCGCAATTATCCCATTTCTTATCATTTGCTCTGTGTGCAAGTCATCATTCAAAACTTACTCTGAATCTTCTGCCTCTGTCTCCCAGCTGCTAAGACCCTGATCTTGAATGTGAAGTGGACAGGTGGCCATCTTTACTTTCGTAGTCTGATATAGAGAGGGGGCCACCTGTTTACCACCTCATACAGACTCCCTGCTTCTCTCTGCTGAATCAGGGTGATTGGGACCCAAACCCACAGTTCACATAACACTGTGCAGACAGCCTATTTTTCAGTCTAAGATATGAAATCCTTTCCAATAAATAAAGTATAAACTACAGAACAAAGAAACAGATGGATATTAAAAAAATAACCCAAGCATGCTGGAAATGAAAAGGTTCATCTGAGCTATAACTCATGTGTGTAATCTCTAATATACACATTTGTCTTAAAAGGACACTGCCAAGATGTTCTTCATAACTTCCTAAAAAATTGTTATGAAGCTCGGCACCTGCAAAAACTGCTGGATTGTTAGTTTTAGAGAGCAACGTGTCCATATGCTGGGCAGAATACTGGTAGTGTTAATGAAAGCTCCCTCCACCACTTTGACCTTAGAATGCACTTCACAAGAACTGTAGGGACCACCTTTGGGTCAAAACTTAAGTGCGTTCTCCATGGCTCACTCAATTATGGGCCATTTTTCTGAAACTGTCTGTGAGGCTTCCAATCACAGAACAAAATAAAATAAAGTGAAACATAATTGCTTGCTGTTTTTCCTCATGGCTTGCTATAAAGCCATTGAAGAATACAAATTACAACCTATTTCCTTTGGGCTTTCTTTTCCATTTACCCATCTTTCATTGCATGTGTATATACTAGTACTTGAGGAAAAAGAACTTTGTTCATTTGCTTGTTAATTAAAATGCAGTAAAAACAAATTACCAGACTCTTGAAAACATAAGACAAGTCAAGAGGGCATATTTTAGAGATACAATGACAGCAATAGTAAGCTTTATCCAAACTATGCATACAGCCATGTTTTTGAAGCCATCAAACACATTCATTTGACCAAACTGCAACAAGCATGCCTGGGTTGTTCCCATCCAAAACCTTTTTCATACATACAAGATGCTATTCCTGCTCTTCTTAAAACACTAGTTAATTAAATCTATATGTCTGCATTCCAGGAAAATTCAACAGATACCTTGCAGCTGGGGATGCTATTCAGAGGACATATGCACAGAGGATATATATTTGTACTGTGCAATGTAGCAGTTACAGCAGCAGGTCTCAACCTTTTGAGACTCAAGGCACCCCTCAGAAAATGCCGACTCTTAGCTTTCACTCATTTTTTGATTATAGAAAAATAATAGTAATTCTTCAGCAGCAAAGAACTCAGAAAGATCTCAACGGGTCAGAGTGTTTTCAACACTATGGATGCCTAGTCAAAATCTCTGGATTTATCTTGTGAATCATGGGTAAGTTCAGCACTTTACAGTGTTAATATGGTGCAGTACTCCACTACACCAGTGAAAGGATCTTGCAGCACCCTTGCTGAAAATCAATTTGTTAGAGGTACCCAACCTAGGTTTTTTTCCCCACCCTCCACCTGAGTTGGCACCTGGACTGGCTACCCAGATGCCACACCCTTGTTACATTATTGGTCAAAAGCTAGTAGCACTTCTCAGCACTATCTTACATAGACATAACAGATTGTTCAGAGCTGAAACTGCTCACTCTACACAGTCACACACACAGATACACATATATCTAGACTGACAAAAGCATCACATGGGACAATGCATTCTGGGATATTTTACTAGATGGAAAGCCAATAGAAAGTAAGGCAAGGCAAACAGACTGCAAAAGCACAAAGAAGAACCCCTAATCAATTGCAAATAATTGGTTACAGGAAGACATACAAGTGTCAGATTAGGCTTCTAGCAAGGGCAAAACATGGTTATTTGCTGTGGTTACAAATGGGTTATTAATCCTGTAATTAATAAACACAATTATGTTCAAAATATGCCATGCCAAGGAATTAAAAACTTACCTGAAAAAGTATATTATAGATGGAGCCTTAAAGCAGTGTTCACTGATCAACTATGAAAGGTTGCAAAACTACACACCCGCTCACCCACCCTTTGGCTCTCAATGGATAGAAATTCCAAAATATTTGTCCATTCTTTGATTTCTTTTTCTCTGAGCAGTCAAAACAATTTTCTCCACAGGATGGGAAGAAAGTAATAGAGAGACTTTTGTTTTTAAATGCCTGAAATGGGTTTGGACCCTATCTTAAAGTGGGCCAGGTAAATACCACGACAAAACGACAAGCAAAGATTAGAATGACTGACATAGCTTTGAGGACACTTACTAACCCAAATTTATTTTAGCCTCAAATTTGAATTTACAGCAAATAGAAGCAGAAAACAGAAATAGCTTTTACTGTAGGACAAATCATCAACATTATATTTAAGGATTGTTAAGTGGTGCCAGGTAGAACATGGATGGGATGCAATTTCAGGCACTGCTACATAAAGAAGAATATTGGGGGGAGAGACACAAAATGGCAGGCGGCACGTAACTCATGTTTTCAGTTCTTTTATTTTCTTGACATGCAAAAAGTCAGGTCGTTGAGTACAGATACTCAACTACTACAAAAAATTCTGTCATCTGAATCATTTGTTTGAATTCTACTACAGTAAACTCTCTGATAACCGGCACCTTACAAGCCAGCATGCCGGCTCATAAGTGAAAAGTGAAACCACTGGAGTCTCCCACAACAAACACTTTATGTTTTGTCTTGGGGAGAACGGGGGCGGTAGCTGCAGTTGAGCCTGTGTTGCCTGCGGGAGCTGGCAACTCAGCAGGCTCTGCTGGGGCTGCAAAAGGTTCATACCTGTTGCTAAGCTCCGGCGGGGCAGGGGCCTTGGTGCGGCGGGCCTTAGGGCCCTTGACCACCTTGGTCCACCCTCCTGACTGGACAGAATGGGGGGTCCTCGAGTCCTCCCTTGTCCTGGAGGGAAACCGTGGTCTACCCTCCAGCTCCTGGGGAGAAGGGCCTGGCAGCAGGAGTCTATCTCCTGCTCACAGTCCCTGATGTCACGCAGTCTCTGGACTGTGGCCTGGAGCGCCTCCAGCTGGCACGCCAGAGACCCCATAAGGGAGCAGACCCCACAAGGGGAGGTAATCATGCTGCTGGACCCCAGAGCCTGAAAAAGGGACAGGCAGCCCCCGCAGCTGAGAGCCAGGGGCTCCGTCTGTGTGGAGCCCGGAACCATGGGCTCCATCTGGGTGGCAGTCTCTGAGGTGCCAGAGGGGAGGGCCTGCAGACCCCTCGGGGACCCTCGGGGTGTGGCAAGTACCCATCTGCAGCATGCCGCTGGTAGGTGGGCTGGGCCTGAGTCTGCCTACCCTAGGGGGCTCGCAGGCAGGGCCTCGGGCCCTCCTTCACACCCTCCTGCGCGAACTCCGCGCTAACTCACATGCTGGTAGACAAGTGCACCTGTTTGCGCAGCTCTGGTTGCGTGGCTCCCTGGGGGGCTGGGCGAAGTAGGGGCCCGGGTGGGGCGAGACCCGGCCCGGCTCCACTCAGTCGGGTGTCCCTGGTCAGGTCCCAAGCTTCTGTCCCCGATGAGCAGGACCAACCTGTGGGTAAGTCGTCTGGCTCCTCTGAATCACTTTGGTGGGTTTGCTACCAGGAGGCTGCCTTCCACCATTTACCCCTCCAGGGGCTTCCAGACCTCACTTCCAGTCCTGCAGTCTCCTCAGGTTGGGTGACTTTTAACTTGGGCATGGGTTCCTGCCCTTTAAGTGCCAGCAGCACGTGCTTATAAAGCATGACCAGGCCATCACTGGGGCTTCCCTGGCTCTCATCTTGTCCCTTGGCACAGCTTTTCATCACTGCTCTGCCCCCTCACACCGACTCAGCAGGTAAGGTCTTTCTCATCTTTCTTCCGCACCATCACAGTCTCTCACAGTACAGCACCTGCTTCTCCAATCATGGAGCTATTCATTTCTCTGGTGTCCTTCTTTATGTTTTTTAACTGAAATCCCTTTCTGGACATGAGAAAAATTTCCCAACAGAATTTATGTCAAAACTGAATCATTTTTTAGAAAATAAAACCTGGTTTAAAGAAATTGCCTTTTTTCCTGTAGAACTTTTTTTTTTGATGCATTGTCACCCAGCTCCATCTGCCCATTGGTGGTGACTGCCAGGAAACAGAGGTGGCCTCAGCAGAGATATGTCCGTTGGGCATTGCCTCCAGGGTTCATGAGAGTGTATCTTCCTGGTGGGGTCACAGATGCATTACAAACCTCCCCCTCCTCCTCCCCACTATAGGCAATGTGTAGTGGGGCACATGCCCCCCCTGAGATTGGTGGCTGCCACCACCACCGGCTTCTGTCGGCGGTCGCTGCCCGCCCCCCCGCCACCATCACTGCCGACGTCTGCGGGCAGTCACCGCTTGCCACCCCCCGACCTCTGACACCACCACCAGCATCTGCGGGTGGTCCCTGCTCGCTACCGCCAACACCCCTGCTGGCATCTGCGGGTGGTTGTCACTCACCACCACTGACATCGCTGCCAGTGTCTGTGGGTGGTTCATGCTCTCCACTCGCCACTACTGCTGGTGTCTGCAGGCGGTCCCCGCTCACCACTGATGCTACTGCCTACAAATGGTGCTCCCCCAGTCTTAGGAGCCACCAGTCATTCATGCCCCCCACCCCCCCAAACACACCAGGCTGCCTAAAGCAGTGGGGTTAGACATTTTCTTTCTTCAGATAACTGTGGTAGCAGCATGTCCAGTAAGGATGAAAATGAGCCCATCCAGCCCGCTTGAGTCTGGAGGTATGGGAGGTTGCTCCAGCCTTGTCCCCAGCATGCAGACTTAGGTGTGTGCAAAGTATTCTCAGCTGTGTCCTACTGAGACCCATCCCTGCAGTGGTGTAGACAAGCCCTGTGGGACACATTTCTTTCCTGCCTGGCAGTCCCCATGATTTATTACTCAGAAGAAATGTATCCTGGGTCAGCAAATCATACTCTATGAGCTGGATGGTGAAGTCTGTGGGTTGGCAGTTCATGTGATGTCCTTTAGATCTGCCAATGCTTCTCCCTTGCCTCTAAAAGCTACAGCAGATGGGAAATGGATATGACAGCTCAGAGAGGCCATCTCCTCCCCTTTCTGTTTGTCTCGGCTCCCTGTCTGTCCTTCCCTCTCTAATGCACTTTCTGGAAAGCTGCCCCCTTCCCTGAGGCTTATCCCAGTGAAGGTTTAATGGGCTTAATTCAGCTACAGCTGAAAAAGCTGATTAATAATTGAAGAGGTGAAGTCATTGCTGAATGGGAATGGGGAAGACAAGAGACAGAAGGAGGGTATTTGACAGAGGGGATCATTCCTTTTTATATGGCCATTACCCTTTCCAGATGGGGTGGACAATTGCATCCTACACTGAACCTGGCCTGTAGAGATCATATTTCCCATAAACCTGGGGTCCAGAGCCTAGGTTACCTTGATCCAGGAGGAAGGATAGGAAGTGGAGCGTGGCAAGGTTCAATCTATAATTTCTATTAGCTGCACCGATTTCTTAAGGGATGATGCAGCATCCTGCTCCATTTCAGACATGGCTATCAGCTTGGTACAGCTGGGTTGCTACTGGCCCAGGCTACTCCATGGAGATGTTCCCTGTTCACACATGTGGGAGTGTGTGACAGGTGCTGTGACTGGAAGTGCTCTATGTAGGTAGAGGTTGGGGATGGGGTGGGAATTGGACTGTTACTCCCCTGGATTGATTAGTTTCTTCCCAAGGGTCCCAAGCAGGGTTTTGTCTCCACGCACCCATCACTTCTTGCTCTCTCTGCTCTGTGGCTGGTCCAGGGAGCCAGTCTGTGCTCTGGGAGTGAACGAGGCTCCAAAGATGAGCATGTGGCTCCAAATTATATTATTGAGAGAGTCCTTCTCAATTCCATCTGATGGCCTGAGCCTGTGAATTTCTCACCCACTACTGACTAGAGCAGGGGTGGCCAACCTGTGGCTCCGGAGCCACATGCGGCTCTTCAGAAGTTAATATGCATCTCCTTGAATCTTTACACAAGCACATGGTGACCAGTTTCCAAATGGTGCATTTTGTGCAAAGATTCAAGGAGACGCATTCACTTCTAAAGAGCCACATGTGGCTCCAGAGCCGCAGGGTGCCCACCCTTGACTAGGGTGTTTCACATTCCTGAGCAATCTGGCTCCTCCTGTTTGTCTGACCTGCACCTTTTCTGGGTCCTTGTTCTCACAAAGCCTTTGCTGGAAAAGAGCAAGGGGTATGAGGCAGGTGGGCTCCTGTCTCCTAGACTCTGGCAGTGTTCCACCTACCTTCCTTGATGCTCCAGCATGGTAGTTCTCAAGAACCTTCCTGCTGGTAACTTCTTCAGGCTAGGATCTTCCAGTGGGCCAGCTTTCAGGCTCTGGGGCATGGCACCTCCCTTCCCTTCCATCCTGGCCAAATAAAGGGGGAGAGGAGGGAATCCTGAAACTTGTTTTATTGTGACATTGGATCATGCTCTAGGAAGAGCTGAGAGCCTCCAGCCCTCCTTCCTCCCCTTCACCCCAGTAGCACATGGCTGCAAGAAGGGGCCCTAATAGAACCCAGTCAGGCTGAAGAGATACATATTGCACCACTTCAGTGCAGAAGAGGGCACTCAGCACCTTGTAGGATCTGGGGTAGGTGGGTGGGTGGGATCTCCATGGAGACTGCCTTTGTAGGGCACTCAGCACCCCCTTTCTATTTGAACTGCTCCTTCCTCTTTCCTGGCTGCATGATTCATGAAAGGTCTCTGACCTTGCAGCCCAAAGCCCCCTCTACCTTATGGCATTAGGATCTCTCGGTGGTTTGGGTCTGCCCCTGAATGGGGGGTACTCACTGCTTCCTGTCCTATTTAGGGGTTGCCTGTCAAATAATAGATGAATTTACCTTAAAGAACCCTTCCTCTGCCCAGCAAAAGGAGACCTAAAAGAGCCAAAGAAGAGGTATAAATGGTCTTCTGGAGTAAGGGGTGTTTAATTGGTGGGAAAAAAACAATCCTTTGGAAGTGATGAGCTGCAGGCTGCTTGTGCCAGGAATGTGCTGGGGGACTGGGATAGAAGCATCCCATGGAGATATACTCAGGCAGCAAATCCTCAGAATAAAGGGATTACCCCTTCAGCGGTGTCTCCCATCTCAGTGCCCCTTGCCTCCTTACTTGGGCCTCCCAGAGCTGTGAGGTTCCTGAGGTACTGCTGCTCCGCTGTTTACCGTCCCCTAGTTTGGACCAGGCTAAGGGTGAGCATAGATCCTCCTTGTTTCAGGGAGAAAACAGACATACAAAGATGACCACCATCCTTCATGCTACCCTCCTGGCTGTGCTGGCACAGACTAGCCAGAGACACATATACACATGCAGATCCTTCCCCGGGCTCTCCATCGGGCGGACAAGCTTCTAGCCTTGCCTCCTTGCTTCAGAAGCCCATGCAGATTACACTGCCTGTCCCTTCCTTACCAATGACAATTTTAGGCCCCTGCTCTCTGTGTGCAGTAGACTAGAAAGGTTGGAAATGGTGGCAGGGGATGAAGACACCAGGATTCTAGTCCTGGCCCTGGTCTATGATTCATAGATTGGAATGTGTCCTGTGACCTTGATTCACTCATTTTGCTACTCTGTGCCTCAGTTTCCCCATCTGTAAAGCTTTGCAGGAAGGATTCATAGAGGAGGCTTTGAGGTTTGTGGGGCCATGGGTGGGTAGGGAGCAGCAAACTGGGAGCAGGATGGGCGGGTAAGGGCTATTGATGGGTCACAGGGCCGTGACAGTGCAGGGCCAGGGCCCAGGGAAGATCTATGATCTGTTTCGCACGTTCCTGCCCACAGAACTGGCACCCATTGTAGTGGATTGTGGCTCTGCCCTGGGCCCCGGCCCTGCACTGTCACCACCCTGCAATCCCAGCCCTGGACCCTGCCTGTCCATCCTGCTCTTGGACACTACTCCCTGCCCACCTGTGGCTCCATCCCATCTGCCTGGCTGAGTGCGTTCTGCCTGTGGGGGTCTTGGCCAGTCTCCATGGAGACCCCACCCACCCTCCCACACCATCTCACATCCCTGGCAGTGGGTGCATGTGGAAGGGACTGGGCCGGATAGAATCAATTCCCACCCCCCTCCCCCCACCGTGCCATATCATGCTCCCCCAGCCCACAACAGTTCACCAAAACTCCTTAAGTGGCAGAAATATATCTTAGCAGTCTTTTGGGTTGAAGAACCCTTTGTCAGGCTGAGAAAGCACCCACAGTTGGTGTGTCTGTGTGGTGTTCCTGGATGGAAAGAATAGTAAATAAGCCAGAGGCTGGCATGCAATGCAGGCAAGAAAGCCAGTCAGTGAAAATGGAAATGGAGGTGTCAGGGAGTGAGGGACAGGTTGGGGTGGG
>NW_005843109.1:223294-226380 GCF_000455745.1 Alligator sinensis | reverse complement strand
AAGCCATGCCCTTGGCCCACATTGGCAGCACCTGTGGTGGAGGAGGAGACTGACTGGTGGATGGTATGCTAGCATGGGACAGTGGATCCCCCTCTTCCATGTCCCCCTGCTCTGCTGTTCTGCCTCCCTGACTCTCTTCACCAGCACCTCTGTCCAGTGATCCAGGGTTTGACTGCTGCATACACTGCCCTTCACCCTCAGGTCATACATGGCAGCCAGCATGTGGACCGTACTGGACCGCAAGGGATCAAGCCATTTCCTTATGCCCTCCTTCAGCTGCCTCACCAGTGCTTGGACATCTGGTGACAGTGGCTTGCCCCAGCCAGGAACATTGATCCCCTGGAAGCTCTCCATCTGGCTCTGAAGTTCCCTTGCTACAGGGCTCACCTGGCTAAGGAGATCATCACCAGTGCTGAGGGTCTCAGGGATCTTGAGGAAGGGCTTGAGGACCACCAAGATCTGGGAGATGGTATCCCACTCAGCTCTGTTATTGGGGCCACTGATTCCAATCTCCCCAAGCATGGCCATCTCATGGATGGCCTTCTGTTGCTCTACCAACCTCTCAAGCATCAGGTATGTGGAGTTCCACCAAGTCTCCACATCCTGCATGATTTTGTGCTGTGGGATGTTGGACTCTGCTTGTTTGTTCCACAGCATCTTGCCCCCCTTGATGCTTTGGTGGAAGTAGCCTGCCACCTTCCTGCATTTGGAAATGAGCTTGCTGGTGGTGCTGGCACCATCGGCAGCCCTGTCCCCCTCCAAGGTGTCCCCGACAATGAGGTGGAACTTGTGTGCCACACAGTGGATGCCAACAAAGTTGGCATCATGCCTTGACCATATTGGTCCCATTGTTGGTGACCATGAACCCGCAGGAGAGCTTGCCTTGCCCAATAAGCCACCCCTGCACCAAGTGGTTCATGGCCCCCATGATCTCTGTTGCCACGTGTGACTCATGCATCACCTCAGATTGAAGGAGAGCCCACTGACAGCCTGACTGGTCGAAGCAGTGCCCTGTGAGGAGAGTTAGGAATGATCTCCACCCTGGCTGCTCCAGATGTCCGAGGTGAAGTGTAAGGCCACCTGTGGCCTTGCCTTGCACAGGTCCTCCCTCAGGTACTCCCTACATGCCTCATACAGGTAGGGCACCACCGTCCTGCTTAAGGTGGTGCATGTGGACACGAGCACCATGAGCCGCCTGAACCCTGGCCGCTCAACTAAGGAGAAGGGCTGGCCATAAACAGCAAGCATCTCCCCAATGCTCTGGGTGATCTCACTCACCCTTGCACTGCACCATTCTTTCTGTCCACCTTTCCCCCACTGTTCCAGGGTGGCCTACCTCTGCTTTGGGGGGATGGGGGCTTTGGAGCGAGAGGGGGACTTCCCTTTGGGCATGCTCCCACTGGTGCCAGGCTAAGGAGGAGCAAGGGCAAGGGGGTGGTGCCTGTGGAGATGCATCAGCAGCCCCGTGATGCTCATGTGTTTTGTTCCCTTGCCCTGGCTGGTTTTGGCTCAACAATGCAGCAGATAGTGTACATGGGTTCATCTGCCAGATCAAAATGATCTCAGGCCACACTACCCGCTTGCTTATGGTGTGCGGGCGCATGCCTGGATGCTGCAATTTCCCCCTCCTTAGCAAGCAGAGGCACAGCAACAGACTCAGCTGAGCTGCTTGCCTCTACAACCTCTATCTCAGCTTCCTCTGAAGTGCCTTCTGGGGAAGGAGACCTGGCTCTAGGGGAAACTTTAGGGGTGTGGAGCACAAACTCAGATGATTCCCCCTCCTTCCCCAGAATTTCCTTTGCTAGGGCACTTGTATCCAGCTCTTCCTCTGGAACTGGAAGGCTCAGCATGGGAAATGAAATGGGGGTGGAGGAGACTGTCATGCTGGTGCTGGTGCTGCTGTTTGTTGTCACGGTGGTGGTGGTGGGGCCTATGACTGGTGCTCTTGGAGGGGATGCAGACTCAGGCACAGGCAGTAGCACTGGCACTGCTCCCCTCTCCTTGCTGCTTTTGGAATCCTCATCCATGCTAGTTGTAGGAAAGAGGCTGCATCTCAGTTTGGGTGGCGGGGGCGGGGGAACTTACAGCTCTCCCTCTACTCCCTGTTCTGCCCCTCCCTGAAGACTTGCCAGCTGCCTTTCCATGACACTTCATGGTGTGTTTCATAGTGTCTTGTTCTTATACAAATATATAAATGTATCTGTGTTCCTATATACATTCTATAATGTATGTAATAATATATTTATAATAATATATTATTATAATATATTATTATAATATAATTATAATAATATATTTATACAAGGTATAAATGTATAGAAATAAAATATAAATGTACCTGTGTTCCTATATAAATTCTATAGTGTAATATCCAATATAATTATAACATTGAAAAGAAATAAATCAATTAATATAGTAATAAAATAAAAGGGCCTAGAAGAAAGCAAAAGGTATTGCAGAATCCCACTTGCTAGGCTAGCAAGTAGGAAATCATTCAAATCAATGCTAGTATTAGCCTTCATTGTCTAACGCTTCTGAGTGCTGGAAGATAGCTCCATAACTGTCAAACCCCAAGGCAGAGAGCAGGCCAGCTCAAACAATGCTGCCTTTTATGCTGTTTTCCCATCCCTCCCCCAGAGCATTGGGATTGGAAGGGACATCAGGGAAGGATCACAGTCACTGGTCAGCTACACAATCAATATGGGCATGTCCAGATGAGCATGCACGTGCCTCTTGCCCCATCTCAAACCCCTTTGAGATGGGGCAAGAGGCACATGTGGGAACAAAAAAATGTTCCCCATGCTGCAAACTTGCAGCAAGGGGAGAAAATTAGACCCCAGGATATCAAGGGGTCTAAAAAAACATGGAGTTTAAAAAAGTGGGCAACTAGGCAACTGAGGCAACTGGAGGCTGGGTCCTCCACAGAGACACTCTGGCTGCCAGACCATCTCCGTGGTTAGCCCCTCACCCTGATGCTGAACCACATGGCTTGCCAGGCAGCATACTGCAGCACCAGGGCTCTAGTGCCAGTACGTAAGGGGTTGGGGGGGCTGGAGGAGGGGGGAGGGGATTATGGGGGGGACCCC
>NW_005843109.1:213151-222768 GCF_000455745.1 Alligator sinensis | reverse complement strand
TGGGGCAGCAATTGGGGGGCTGGGGTGAGGCATGCAGGCCTTGCAGGGGGGTGGTAGCTTCTGCAGGGGCCATTTGGCCCCTGTGTGGGGGCCGTAGTCCCTGTTGGGGAGCCAAAAACCCTGTGTGGGGGCTGAAAACCCTGTGGGGGGGGCCAAAAACCCAGTGTGGGGGCCATAGCCCCTGTTGTGGGGGCCAAAAACCATGTTGAGGGGCCATAGGCCTTGTGTGGGGGACTGTATCCCCTGTGGGAGGGCAGCAAAATATGTATTCATGAATTCATGAAACCTGAATTTAGAGTTCACTTTATTATTATGATAGAGACACTGGTAGGCTTCCACATTGCTTTAACACTAGATATATCAATAAAACATTGCCCAACTGATCGCTGTCTCACTCTCTCTCTCTCTCTTTATAGTGGTCTTTTGTTTTAATTGTGGAGGAACAGATTTCAGGGTATTTTACAGAGTGACTTCGGGATTTTTCTTATCAGGGATTTTTCAGTTTTCCAATAGGGAACACTAGAATTCTTGCTAGGGAGGCCAGTGGCAGAATCCTGCCTGCTCAGAGCTGGCACCTTGGACCCAGCTGGCTGTGGTTGACCTCCTGGCCAAATGGGGCCAGGAGGACATGCTTTGACAGTTCAAAGCAGGCCACCACACCTGGAACATCTTCTGGGCAACAGCTGCCCAGATGACTGAGCAGGAGGCACACATGGCAGTAGTGCCTCACAGAGGCCAACTCTGCAACCACAGCCCACTGGAAAACTGAGGCCTCAACCAGAAGGGTTTGGGGGAGACGCTGTTTCCCCTAGCCCCTGCTGGCATAACAAGGAATAATGGGCACAAGTTGATGGAGAGGAGGTACAGATTGGACATCCGAAAAAACTACTTCACAGTTAGGGCGGCTAGGAGCTGGAACCAACTTCCAAGGGAGGTGGTGCTGGCCCCTACCCTGGGGATCTTTAAGAAGAGGCTGGATACTTACCTGGCTGGACTCATTTGAGTCCCATTTTTGTTTTTAGGGTGAGTGGTGTGTTTTTTTTTTTTGTTTTTTGTTTTTTGTTTTTTTTTTTTGGGTTGTTCTCCCGCCCTGGCGGGGGGTCGGGCTAGAAGATCTATTAGGTCCCTTCCGACCCTGAAACTATGAAACTATGAAACTATGAAACCTCTCATGGTCCAATGGCTGGAGAACTGGCTCCAGGATCAGACCCAAAGAGTACTGGTTGATGGGAGCAATTCAACATGGTGCAAGGTGACCAGTGGTGTCCCTCAGGGCTCAGTACTTGGGGCAGTACTCTTCAACATCTTCATTAATGATCTAGATTCAGGCACGTAATAGGGGGCCTTCCCAGGGCCTTTTGGATGTTGACCCATCCACCTATTGCTGGGCCAACTGTCTGCCTCTCTCTCTCCTGCCGCACCTTGATGATACAAAATTATGGTGTTAATTAGGCAGGAGGCTGCCCATTTCCTGCCCTGATGCCAGAGGGCACTATCTGTCACTCCAAAACCTTTCCTACACCGCAGCCCATGCCTTGCAGATGGCATCTCAGTTCTTAGTGTCTCCGGCCCCTCACTGGGTCCCATAACTCTCCAGTCTGGACCCCAACTAGATCCCTCCTGCCAGGTGGCCTACTTCACCCTCATTCTGGGCTGCCTAGCTCCCTAAACTCTTCCCCCTTTTGGGTGTGCCCCCCCTGGGACCTTTGGCTACATGGGCCCTGGCCTCACCTCCAAGGCCAGGACCTCGGCTCTGGGCATCCCTCGTGGTGGGCCCCTGGCCCTTTTGACCCTTCTGGTCCTGGTGCCAGCATAGACCAGTCAAGGGTGCCTCAAGTCAGGCTTCTGAGCCATTAGCCCACACTCTTTTACATGGTTCCAACTTCTCAGGCCCTACTATGGGGTTACCCACCTGGTTGTGGGATCTGGGGTTATTAAGGTGCCCCAACCCACCTTTCATTGGATTCATAACTGGCCTGGCATTTCCTGGGGGCTCCCACACCACTAGGAGCTCCACCAGGCCACCCATCCCTGGTAGGGTGCAGTTTTAAGTCATGCCCAGGACCAAGAGCCTCCTAGCCATCCCCATAAGCTCTTGCCCTTACCTCCTAGTTGTTCCTGATGCAGTTTAGCTAGGCAATGTTTCTGCCTCACTAGCAGTAACTAATTGCAGCCTCTTTATACCCAGTTCCCAAAATGGCTGCTGCCATCAGGCACCTGCCTGATTCTGCCCTTAAATTGGCAGGCACCAATAGTGCCTGCCACAGGGTGTCAGATATGCACTGGCAAAATTTGTGGACGACACTAAACTATGGGGGAAGGCGGTCACACTGGAGAACAGGCTGTGGATACAGACCAACCTGGACAGGCTCATAAGGTGGGTGGACCAAAAGCTGATGACATTTAATGCAGAGAAGTGCAGAGTGCTCCACCTAGGGAGGAAAAACCAGCTTCATACTTATAAGCATGGCAGTGCCATGCTCACTAGCACCATGACCAAAACAGACTTCGGGGTCTTGATTGACCACAAGATGAACATGAGCCACCAATGCAATGCTGTACCTGGCAAAGCAAACCAAACTCTGGCATGCATCCACTGATGAATCTCAAGCAAAACCAGGGATGTCATCCTCCTGCTCTACTTGGTCTTACTGAGGCCACAGCTGGAGTACTGCATCCAGTTTTGAGCCACCCACTTCAGGAGGGACGCGGATAAGCTTGAGAGAGTCCAGAGGAGATTTACCCATATGATCAAAGGCCATGAGAGAAAGTCTTACGAGGAGAGGCTGAGGGACATGGGACTCTTCAGCTAGGAGAAGAGAAGGCTCAGGGGGAACTTGGTGGCAGCCTATAATTACATAAGGGATGTGCACCAGGATCTGGGAGAATAGTTGTTTACCAGAGGTCCCCAAGGGATAACAAGGTCTAATGACCACATACTTCCGGAAGTTCAGTTTAGACTGGACATAAGGAAAAGCTTCTTTACAGTCCAAGTGTTCGGGGTCTGGAACAGACTCATCCCAGACATAGGCGATGCATAGAGAGGGCATAAGGGGGCACATGCCCCCCCCCTGAGTTGCCACCAGCTTCTGTGGGCAGTAGCTGCCCCCTTCCCCCACTGCTGCTGACTGTGGGCACTCCCCGTTCACCTCCACTCGACACCTGCGGGCAGTCCCCACTCTGCCCACTCTCGCCGCCAGCATCACCATGGCCGCCAACTTTTTGTTGTCCTTGATTCTGGTTGCCGATCTGTATTCAGTTTGTGCTTTTGCTGTCCTGATTCACTCCCTACAGGTGTGAGCTGTTGTCAAGTACTCCTCTTTGGCAGTTATTCCTGACTTCCACCTTTGAAGGTTTCTCATTTTAATTTCAGAAGGTCCATGACTTCCCTGTTGAGCCAAGAGGGGTTCCCAGCCCTTTTGCTGCTTTTCTTATGAAAAGGAATGGACTTCCTTTGATGTTTTAGGATCGCCTCCATTCCTTTGTAAGGTTTTCATTTTAATTTGCTGTTCATTTGTTATTGTATTTGTTATTATAGAAAAAGACACACTTTTTTTCATTATTAATAATTGAAGAAAATTGGATGTCAAGTATCCCACATTAGGTGTTGCTGTTATATTTATATAACTTGTTATGTATTAATAAATATATCAATACACACACACAGCACTCCACATATATATATATGTGAACCCAGGGTGGTGGAACATTAGATGTTGTATAGCCAATTACATGAGATAATGTGGTTGGTAACTACACTGCCCAGTGGCACTGTGACAGCCCTTGGTGGACACATGGTTTCTAGGGCTGTGCAAAGCTTTGGTCCCTGATTCGATTTGGCAGAGATTCGGCCCAATCCAGTGGCCAAATCTCTGAATCCAAGTCGAATTGAATCAGAGGACCCTTTAATCTCTCCAAATCAAATCAGAACCCTCCAAATTGATTCAGAGAGATTTGGAAAGATTTGAAGATTCAGACATAGAGATAGCTTTAAATAGTTTTTCTATATACCTCTAGGTAGCAGGGGCTCATGAATGCCGTGATGGTAGGGTGCATGGAGTGTCCCATAGAAGTATGGGGGGCTCCCCAGTGTGCTTGGCAGCAGAGCTGGAAGTGGACCAGAAGCACTTCCGGTCTACTCTTGGGTTTGCCAGGGAGTGCACTGGGGGGTCCCCCCCTCACCCTCCTTGCTCAGTAACTGGTGCCTCCTGGATCTGGGGGGCACTTGAGGTCTCCCCATGGCCAATTGCCAAGCTGGGGGGTACTTCTGGGTTCACCGCTTAGCATGTGGAGGGCCCCCCCGCACTGCTGTGGGATGCTCCATGTGCCCCAGCATTGCAGAGATCATGAACTGTGCCTGCTACCTCAAGGTGTGTAGAAATTTTTTTTAAAGCTGTGTCTATGTCCAAATTGCTGATTCTCCAAATTAAGATTGATGCATCTTCAGATTCAGATTCTGCTGGATCAAATCAGGGACAGTGATCCAAATCAACTAATCGAATCACTGTCCTTGATTTGAGCTGAATCCAAATCAAATAGGGCCCTGCTTTGCACACCCCTAATGGTTTCTTTTTGCTCCGATCCCTTGGGGCATCCTTCTCTATTGCTTGTCTGCCATGCCTTGATGTTGTTCAAAAAAGGGTTGGGATGATTATCCAAGGGCCCAGGCACCTTAAGGGCTGTGTTTATGGCCTCTACTCAGCCCTACAGCCAACACCTATGCCTCATAGATGGTATATGAGCTCGCTTCAGAGGGGCCACCCAGCCCCACCACAAGGCTTGTCCTCCTCAGGCTTCAAAGCTTTTGTTGGGGCTTCAGCCTTTCCAGATTTGGCCCCTAGTCTCTAGCTCTGCCCTCTCAGCCTAGGTGAACTGTACCAGACCTTGGCTTCTGGCTCCCCCTAGCCCTAGTCTCAATCATTTTGGGCTGTGCACCCCCGCAGCCCTTTTGGCCTCAGACCACCTCTTTTGGCCTTCTCAACCTCAAGTATCTGTGCCTTGCACCCCTGCCCCTGACAGGGTTCAAAGCTTGCCGTGCCTCTCAGGCACCCTTGTGGCTTCTCTTTACCCCTACAGCCACATCCAGTTCATTGGTATAAACTAAAACAAAAGGCAAGCAACAACTTTAAAACAAAAACTTCCCCCACTCTGGGTAAAACAAATGTTTAACCAGCCCTTCTTCCCTTGGGCTCTCACCTCTCCACACTTAGGGTGTTTTGGTGCTTACCAGGGCATCTCCTGCAGTCCCTTGCTCCTGGGAGTTCTGTTCCCTACAGTGTACCAGGCCTGACTGATTGCTTTCCTCCAGGCGCTAGGTTAATGTGCCCTGGATTCCTGCCTCTTTGGGTCAGATGACTCCCTAGTCCCTAACAGGCACTCCTCCCTAGGTCTAATGGTCAGCCTGCTCCTCTCTGTTGCAGCTTAGCCCTGCTGCTTGAAGCCTTTGTCCTATGGCTGCCTGAGAGTTTGCCTTATTCCTCCAGCTTATTGTCATGAAGCTACCCTTGTCTCAGCTGCCTACACAGGCAGTTCAGCCTGCAGGGCCTTCCCCTTTGGCTGCCTATTCCAGTTCCCCATTGAGGGGCAGCTGGATTGCACCCCAAACGGAAGTGGAGGCACAAGCTAGCCACTTGGAAGGGAGACTGGAAGAGGGTCATCAAAAGACAGCCCATCCATCCACCATGGTGTTTGTCATTGGACTTCTTATTAGATTTTAGGTGATGGCATTGAAGTCATAAAATGCTTGGACAAGAATGGTCAGTTCTCTGAAGACAGCATTTATTGAGCACAGCAATTTGCAGTTTCAAGCATAAAACAAAGAAACTACAGAAAAACTTTGCTTAAGCTAAGACACCACAAAATAAGACAAAGCAACATACAGCATAGCCTTAGTCAAGAGACAACAGAAAGTTTGTGCAAGTCTTGTGTAGTTCCAAGGACAGAGTCTGCAGCCAGGCATTCAGAAGTTTCTCTGGGGAATCCACAGGTCTTCTTAACTGGTGAGGGCTTTGTCTTTGTCTGTGCTTCTATAGGCAATCTGCACCTTCTTCTTCCCCTGGATTGCCTTGATAATGCATGTCTTTCAGTAAGTCATTTCTCTCGTAAATTGTCCACTACACATATCCTACATACCCTATGTCTCAGGATGTTTTCCTGGTTCTATAGTGAATCCAGGTTTCCCAGGTTTTAACAAAGTGCCTGCTGCTTACTTTTAAATGTAGCCCCCTGCTTTCTTAGGTCACATCAGAGTGGTCAGGGGGGCTAGACAGACTTTGGGATAAATGCTTGTTCTCATGTTTTAAGGTGCAAGCAAATAAAAGTTGGGCTGTAGACATGTTTCTGCCTCTTTTATCAGTAGCCTACCCACAAGGTTATCTGTAATCTACGTCGGGGTTCTCAACAGTTTTTGTACCAGGACCCATTTGTAAACTTCGATGGCCTGTCCCAACCCAGTGCCCCTCACTCCTAACCTGTGGCCACCCATCGCAAATCCAAACCTACCCCCCAGTGTGTGGGGAAAGGGGTGGTGTGTGGGGTATTGGGGGGGAGGTCCCAAGTAGCCCCTTGCAGGCTGGAACTCTGCCAGCCTGCAAGGGAAAAGCCATGGTTTCCCACATTTTTTATCCTTTAAAGGAGAATCCATTTTTAAAGTTTGTTTGCAATCCTTTCATATATTCTTGAGACCCACTTCTGGGCTGCAACCCACAGGTTGAGAAATAAATGCTGATCTAGGTAGCAGCAACAAAGAAGCACCTCTTGTTACTAAAGCTGTTGAGGCTACTCCAGGGGTGGGCAAAATATGGCCCATGGGCTGCATGCAGCCCATCAGGCCATTCTATCTGGCCTGTGGGGCCCCTAAAAAATGTAGAAAATTAATATTTCTCTACCCTTGGATCCTATCAAAAATGAGAGGAACCAAGGGCAGTAGGACCCAGGGGAAGCCTGGTGGGCTCCCACAACAGCAGGGCCCACCCAGCCCTGCCCCCCGCAGCCGGAAGCCCCAGCTGGGCCTTCTGGCATGGGAGCAGGTGGCTTCCCTGCACCGGAACCTCAGGTAAGGGGGTGAGGGGAGAAGGGCAGGGGGCATCCCGGGCAGCAAAGGAGCACAGGGGGGGAAGCGGCCCCTTCCCCACCCCATGGCCAGGGCCTGGCACCCGCCGCTGTGGCTGCTTACAGCCCACGTTGGGCTGCCTGTGCCTGCTCCAGACAGCACTGTGCAGGCTGTGAGTGACTGCAGCAGGGAGCATCGGCCAAGGGGCGGGCAAGGGGCCGCTTTTCCCCCCTCGTGCTCAGCTTTTCTCTGGGCTCCTTCCCTGCTTCTTCCTAGCATGGAGGAAAGTGGCCCCTTGCCCACCCCATGGCTGGCGCTTCCTACTGCAGCCACTCGCATCCCACACAGGGCTGTCCAGAGGAGGTACTGGCAGCCCCACGTGGGCTGCGAGCGGCTGCAGTGTGAGACCCTGGTCATGGGGCAGGGAGGGGCTGCTTTTCTGCCCCCGTGCTCAGCACCACCTTTTAACCCAGCCCCACTGCCAGCCTGGGCCCTGCACCAGCTCCAGGCTCACCCGTCGGGGCTGCGCATGGTGACAGCAGCTGCGGCCTCTCCTGCTTGCTGTGCTGGGCAGCGTTTGCCACCGCTGCCTGTGGGCTGCCCAGCGCGTGAGCTCCGGGGCAGGTTACAAGCTGGTGCTGAGCGTGGGGAAAAGTGGCCCTTCGCTCGCCCCATGGCCAGCACACCACACTATAGCTGCTTGCAGTTCACGTGGGACTGCCTGTGCCTGCTCCAGACAGCCCCGCATGGGCTGCAAGCGCCTACAACAGGGAGCACTGGCCATGGGGCAGGCAAGGGGCTGCTTTTCCCTGCACTCAGCACCAGCTTTTTCCCTGCCGGCGAGCAGGGGGTCGGGGCTGTGTGCTGCCCCCCACCTGTACCATAGGGCTGAGGGGTACTGGGTGTGAGTAGACGGGGAGGCAGCGGGAGCACGGGGCCTGCACCGGTGTCCCAGGACCAGAGCCAGCAGGGCCCAGAGCAGGGTGGCAGGAGCGTGGGGTCCCAGCTGGCAGGGGCTCTATGGAGCTGGGCCAGCTCCCCACTCTACCTGCTGGTGCAGCCCAGCCTGGCTCCACAGATCCCTGCCAGCCTGCACCCTGCTCTGGGCCCCACTGGTGCTAACCCTGGGACATCAGTCCCAAGATGGTGACCAGGGGGCGGGGCACCTGTCAAGGGGCAGGGCTACCCATGTGGCCCTCGACAGTCTGCCAAAACTGGGTAAGCGGCCCTCCACCCAAAACAATTGCCTGCCCCTGAGCTACTCCCTATGTCAGGGGCTCTGTTCCTACTGAGCATGAACACAAAACTAGCATTAGAGTGATGGTTGTAGCTGTGATATTCCAGGAATTATGTGAGAAGCAAGGATGTTTGGGGAGCGATATGCTTTATTGGATCAATTACATTGTTGGAATAAAGTTAGACAAGCTTTCAAATGCAAGATATTCTTCATCAGGTTAAGGACCTGATGAAGAATATCTTACATTTGAAAATTTACCTAACTTTATTTTAACTATGCATTTGGGCCAATAAAACATACCATTCTCCACACACCCCCTCCCCCAAAATTCTTCGCCACTCACACAAAAGTAGGAATCAGTTGCCATCTGGTGTTGCTCCCTAGACACTGCAATGCTGGTGTATAGAGACACGTTCTAAGATAGTAGACATCTATCTCTCTTGGGAGACAATAGAGACAATGTCACCCTGTGAGACATGAGTCTGCTAAATGTAATCCTCGCTTGAAAGATGAAGCAAAGCTGGAGTGACTTCTCCAGGGTGCAGAAGTCTGGCCAGTGTATATGGAGACACTGAGCTGCCCATACACCAGCGTTCTCCTTTCAGGCTTGCTGGTTTAATCCAAAGGAAAGGCAGGTGCCAGTATGTTTAACACCCTAGCTAAAGGGACAAACTTATGATGAAACTGACTTTTCCTCTTAAGAGAAAGAGTTTTGTATTGAGAATGATCTCCTCACTGATATTCTTAAAACTGTACGATTAGATACAGCTGGTCACAGGTGCTCATCAGCTGGTGCCACTTAAACAATTTTGATATAATCTTTTGACATTTTTATGTCCAGTAAGATGAACAGAGGCAGGCAGTACCCTGAAAAAGTCATATAAAATGGCTTGTGAAGGTAAAGAGGAGAGAAAGAAAGAGGACAGTTTAAATGTTTCCCGAAGCTCAGCCTGACTGAAAGGAGAGGAATGTCTGAACAAAGAGATCCATCAAGTAGCCATACAGAGACACAGACTGAAAATTAGATCTCTGGAGAATGATGCTGCAGAAAAAACCAGAAGCTCCAACTGCAGTGTTTTAAGATTCTGCCTTAGTCTGCACCACAACATTTTTCCAGCTTGGCACTGTTGGCTAGAGGGCATGAAAAATTCACACCCCCAACAAACATTACTGTGTTGGCAATCTGCACTCCCCACTCCCCTTGTCTGGATGCAAGGCTGCAAAGAGACGGGGGCTTTAGCTGGCTCAGCTTCTGATGTTAGGGACGTGATACAGCATAGATGCCAGAAACCTCTCCCTCCCCCCCCCCCCCTCCAATATATAAAAATC
>NW_005843109.1:205804-213141 GCF_000455745.1 Alligator sinensis | reverse complement strand
GAGCCCACAACCCCCCCCCCCCCCCCCCCCCGCTGCAATATATCAAATCTCCACGAGGAGGTGCTGCTGCAATAGTAATGCTAGAACAGCTACGGTAGCAACAGCTCTATAATGTAGACCTCTGCCTTATGAAACACCAATTTACCAGAAAAGCTGCGAGCTCATAGTCCTTGAATGAGAACCTAAGACTAAGTGCCTAAGATTCCATTCCCATAGGCAGGAACATTTTACAGTAACATGATAAATATGTAGCTGTGTGATCCACTTTCTACTGTTTGGCCAAAGACTTGATATGATAAGGAAGAGGAGGACAAACATAAGACATGGCTTTATCTGTGAGAATGCCCAAAGCCTTTTTCCTGCCAAGTGGGGTTCTGTGCAGGAAGGATCAGAGAAAAGGATTTTTGGGACAGCTGGTGATTCATAACGTATTCAGACCGAGCAACCGAATCCATGATGCAAAGGGCCATATGGGAGTGGAAGGACTCTAGAGCTGGCTAGATATTGATTTTCTTGGCTTTAAAAGAAGTAAGAATAAGAGAACTCATCTATGTTTTGTAATTCCCAGCTTAGGTGATATGAGGTAACACACCAACAACATATGAACATCCAGGAAGAACCTATAGTAGACATAACCACATACTTTACATATGATTTAACTGCTAAAGAAATTATGAAAATCAATTGTCAAACAAACAATAATGGGATGCCAAAGTAATCCTATCAGAAGCAGAATCAGGAGCTAGAATTAGGATATATGATCTCAGCCTTCTAGGATAACACAAGCATGGCAATTGATGGGGGTCACCAACACAGGCAGTATGAGAGCAAGATGAAGGTGAATTATTGGTCTTTAGCATACAGGCAGGAATGGGAGAAGCTCCTCTCCCAATTCTTCACTGAAATATGGTAAACTCTATGAATTAAATTTCTGCTTTTGAGCAAATGGAGACAGAATTGGTGGAAGAGGGTCCAATCAGCCAGAGAACTTGGTAAAAGATGAAGTGCAGGCAGAGGGAAGAAATTCATGTTTGATTCTACTTAGCAAGCCTCTGGAATCTGAAGGATTTGATCCTAACCAGAGTACTTCATTCCCTGAAGATCATGGGAAGCAAGGCCAACAAGGGAGTTATCACAAGATGATAATTATCACAAGTGAAGCAGGCTTCACTCTGCTTGAGTGAAGGTGAATTTGCCAGCCCCTACCACAATGTCAGTATGTAATATTTTATAAGTACCTACTGCTACTGGATCTTGCAGAACAGTCAAATTTGCTACTATTCTAGAGACCAACATTCCCTCCTGGGTGTTTCTCATTGAATACTTGACTGTGCAGACATACAGGGCAGGATATTGCAAAACATGAATATCTTCAAACTGTTGAGACATCAGTCATGCAGATAAGGCATTGTGTAACCCACATGTAACCTTACATGTCACACATGCACAGCACACACACATTCTACTCACAAACCTTTCATTGTGCATAATAAGATGTGAATACATGCCAAGAAGTATCCAAGAAAACCAAGGCATCCACAAAAAGCAAAGACTCCACTTTGATCTCTTACAGGAGAGACTACATTGCTCCTGTGCTCTTCTGGAGTAGAGATCAGTTAATCCAAATTCCCCTGTGTCTGGATGTAGAGCTCATGTTTCTGCTGCTCCAAGACAGTGTGTGATGTGTTCAGGGAGTTCAGCTGCATAAAGGTGCTCCTCCTTGCTGCATCTCCTTCTTGGCTGCTCCATTCATACCCTTTGCTACACACCCCATCTTCATCCTTTTCTCTATCCTATAGCTATGAAAACATGCAGTCAGATTTTCTCTGGCTAATGGCTAAGAGGACTGTGAAGTCTTAGCTGTGTCCTCCTGAGGTTGAATCGTCGTCTCACCTAGGTCTGGGTATTCCCCTTGAACTCATCTGCCACGACTTTGATGTACAAAGAAGGATACAAAGGTACACACAGTCCTAGGGGATGAGATGGCTATTAGTTCTTTGACTCAGAAGGCTGGCTCCCCTTTGCAGGACTCCACCATCCCCATCCCCTGCCCTTTCCACACCAGATGGTGTGCGTTTGCTAATATCAGTCCCCGCTTTCACAAGTTCGGACTCCTGGGTTGCTCTGTCTGACTCTAAGAGGCTCCCTCTTAACCCCTTCTTGGTTGCTTGCCCGTGCCCACTGGGGTCTGACTTATCAGCTGGGACACTGCAGCCATTTCATCTCCCTGTCTCCACAGGTAAGTTGCCATGGTCCCCTCTCAAGCCCCAGGGTCAATCCCTCCTTCATGGCGTCTCTCTGTGTCCCTCCGAGGTCCTCTCCAAGCTTTCCTCTTTGGGATTGACCCTGACTGCCTTGTCGGCAACCCTTAAATCTCCCACGCCGATCAGCTGGGTTTGCCATGGCAGTTCCTGATTCACCACTTCCCTGGCTCCTCCAGCCGATCATGTTAATTGTCTGTGGTGCAGCATTTCTCCCGCCTGGGTTTGCTGCGTCCTTCTCCCCCACGCAGGCTTGTCCTGGTAAGTTTCCCTTTTCTCTTCTTTCTTCCGTGTTTTTGTGGCGGGGCATGTTAACTGCCCTGTCACACACCTCCCTCCTTAGTGTGAGTCCCACCTGTGTGGTCTCAGTCACTGTTGTTCTTTTGTTGTCATTCTCTTTGTCCGTCTCCATTGCCATTGGTCCTTCGCTGTCTGTCAGTCGTGAAAGGAAGTCCGCTGCGATGTTTAGCCATCCCGGTTGGTGTTCTGTGGAAAAACAAAAAGGTTGTAGGGCGGAGGCCCATCTCATCAACCTAGAGTTCTCAGTTTTCAATGTTTATAGCCAATGAAATGGTGCATGATCTGTAATTAAAGTGAATTTCCTTCCATATAAATAATACTGAAACAACTCTATGCCCCATTTTATTGCCAAGCATTCCCATTCTATTGTTGACTATTGGCTCTCAGCCTTGGACAGTTTCTGGCTTGTGAATGCAATATGTTTGTCCCCCTGTACTTGTTGGGATAGGACAGCCCCTAAGGTGATGGCCGAGGCGTCTGTATGTAGTCAGAATGTTTATTTAAAATCGGGCATATACACCTCTGGGCCTGCATATTGCCATTTTTACCTTTGTGAGTCTCCTGGATTTCCAGGGTCCATTCCACCCAGCCCCCTTTCTTCCCTTGCAGTAAGCCTGTCAAGAGGGATGCTAACTCTGAAAACCAGGGTATAAACCTCCTGTCATAATTTATGAACCCGAGAAAGACCTGCAGCTGCTTCTTGGTTTGGGGTTGTTGGTATGTTTGTATCACCTCCATTTTATCCCCTAGTGGAGCTATTCTCCCACATCCCACCTTGAGCCCCAAGTATCTAGTCTCCGTCTGCCTCAGGGTGCATTTCTTTGGGTTGGCCATCAGCCCGTTCCATCTTAGTTCTTCCAAAATGCTCTCTACATGGCTCACATGCTGGTCCCATGCCTCTGAAAAGATGACTATATCGTCAATATACACTGTAATGCATTCTCTGTGCGCTGACAGGATCCTGTCCATCAATCTTTGGAAGGAGGTGGCCACCCCATGCAGGCCAAAGGGCATGCGTGTAAATTGGTATAAGCTCTGGGGTGTTCTGAAGGCAATATTCACTTTATCCTCAGGTGCCATGGGGATCTGCTAGTAGCCCTTTGTTAAATCTAAGGTTGAGATAAAGTCAGCCTGCCCTATCTTTTCTAGCATCTCTTCAATGCTGAGCATCGGAAAAGCTTCAAATGAGGAGATGGTATTCACCTTCCTGAAATCGATAGTCGGATGGCCCCATCAGGTTTCGGGACCACCACCAAGGGGCTTCTCTAGGGGCTCTGCGGCTCCTCAGTGATAACTTGTGCAAGCATTTGTTCTAACTCCCACCACACTGGGATGTATAGGGCTTGTGGTAGCCTGCTCCAGTGCTCCCTCACTACCTGGCCTGTGCGTGTTCTGATCCGGTGGTATATCCCCTTGGCCTGACCTGGCACCTCTGTAAATACATCTTTGAACCTTTTCACCAATCATTCCAGCTGTTCCCGCCCTCTTTGGGGCACCTGCTACTCAATCACAGGGGTCGATCTGCCCCGCTCTGGGTCACTCCTAGTCTCTGGAGTCCATTCTTCTCCTACTTCTCTGGGGTCCATCAAGTAATTTTCATGGGTTTCCCACTTCTTTAACAGGTTCATGTGATAAATTTGTCTAGCCCTGCACAGCCCGGGATGATCTACTTTGTAGTTTGGAGGACCCACCTTCCTTCTTATTCTGAAGGGGTCTTGCCGCTTAGAGACTAATTTGTTCATGTGGTCCGGTAACATAATTAGTACTAGATCATCTTCCTTTAGCTCCCTCATTCAGGTGCCCTGATCATACCTCTGTTTCTGGTGTGTTTAGCTCTTCTCCAAGTTATCCTGGGTAATCTGTCTCATGCTTTCTAACCGCTTCCATTGCTTCTTGACCTGGCGTGAGTTTTTGTCACCCCCAAGCTTGTTCTCCTCCCAGCCTTCACAAACAATATCAAGCAGGCCTCAGGGGTTGTGTCCATAGATCAGTTCAAAGGGAGGACAGCCTAAGGAAGCTTGGGGTACCTCTCTGACAGCAAACAGGATGGGGGAAAGGCACAATTCCCACCACTTAGTGTCTCCCTGGGTACATTTCCTAATCACTGCCTTCAGGGTCCGATTGAATCGGTCGACCAGACTGTCGGTCTGCTGGTAGTACACTGATGTCCTCAGGTGGCAGATCTTAAAGGTTTTGCAAACCCTTTTTAATGCCCGAGACATAAAATTTGTGCCCTGGTCGGTGAGGATCTCCCTGGGAATCCCCACCTGCATGATCCACCAGATCAGTTCTTCTGCTACTTTTGGGGCCATCACTACCTTCATGGGTGCTGCGTCTGGATAGTGGATGGCATAACATGATTAGTACCATGATTAGTACGAATTGGTACCCTGCTGTGCTCTTGGGAAGCAGGCCGAAACATCTAGTGCGATCTTGTTGAATGGTCAGGTCACTGTCTCTAAAGGGCGTAAAGGGGCCTAGGGAGGTAGCCGGTCGGAGTACCATTGGCACTTGGGACAGGAGCAGCAGAATTGCTCCACTTGTTTGTGCAAACCTGGCCAGTAGGCCCTCAAATATGTCACACAATTGTTTTATTCCATCCTAAATGCCCGCCCAATGGTAGAGCCATGTGCTATTCGTAGCTGACCTTTCTGGCATCAGCAGGGTTCTAATATTTGGGCAAACCTCTTCCCTGCTACCTTCCCTTTGTCAATCCAGTAGAGAATACAGTCTATTACCTCAAAGTTGGGGTAACTCATCAGCAGCTCTGGTCTCTCTATCACTCCTTCCTGTCTGGTGATATTCTCTTCAAACACCTAATGGAGAGCGGATTCGGCTACCTGTTCATTCCTGAAGTTCTCTCTGATTATCTTCTCCAGGTCGATGCTGAGATAACTGCCCTCTATCCATACAGCAAATTCATTTCCTAGATACTAGAGTGAAGGTTTGCAGTGGCCACATCACCACCATATTGTAACAGAAATCTGCTGACTGCCACAGCTACCTTCATGACACCAGCTTTCATCCTATGCACACCACGTGATCCACCATTTACAACCAAGTTCTGCATTACAAGTGGATCTGCTCTGACCCCATCAACTAGGATGAACACTTTAAGGATCTAGAGCAGGGATTCCTACAATTACAATCCAATCCAAAAACTTTAGTGATTCAGATCAACAAAGCCAGACTCAGACCTCTTTCTGGCCTGCTACAATACCAACCCTGGGACAAAAACAATAGAATTCCTCTGGTTGTCATTTACAGCTCCCAACTTGAACACATCATTAATGACCTCTAACCCCTCCTGGGAAAGGATGACTGTGTCAAAGTTGCCTTTGCAGTCAAATCTGTCCTCACTTACAGACAGCCCCCTCAACCTCAAACAGCATCTCTCAAACATCACACTAAAAATTAGGGGTGTGCAAAGTGGGCTGTATTTGATTCGGATTTGGCCTGAATAAGGGACAGTGATTTGATTCGTTGATTCAGATCACTGTCCCTGATTTGATTCGGACAAATCCGAAACTGAAGATTCAATGCTGATTCAGAGACAGACACAACTTTAAATGTTTTTTCTACATATCTCGAGGTACCAGCATGACTTCTGAATGCTGCGATGCTGGGGCACATGCAGTATCCCACAGGAGTGTGGAGGGGCCCTCCACGTGCTTGGAGGTGAATCCAGAAGTGGAGCGGAAGTACTTCCAGCTCACTTCCGGGTCCACTGGGGAGTGTGCTGGGCACCCCCCCATACAGATGCTCCATGCACCCATGTAAGGTAAGGATGCTCTGTGCTGCCCTGGTGAGGAGCAGAGGGGCACAACCCTGCACCATCACCCCCTGCTGCTGCCACACGTGCAGGGAGCACCTCTCCAGGGTTGCACGGAGCTCACAGAAGCAAGCAGCTTCTCTGCTGGCAGCCATGCAACCTGCTGTGCTGTGCTCTGTCGTGCCAGGTTGCACCCACTGGGCTGCAGAGGCCCTGGGGGAGGGCAAGAGCATGAGCCTGCAGTGGGCAGCCCATGCCTGCCGCCATCCCATGCACAGATCTGGGGTGCGCAGGTCCCTCCTGTCCCTCTGGCAGTGTAAGCAGTGGCAGGGAGCCCGCCCCACCCCCTGCCTTCTGGATGAGCCACCCATAGCCCCATCCTGCCCCAGGCCCCATGCCCCACACACTGTTCAGCTGGGCAGCAGCCCAAGCCCCAGCCCCAGCCCTGCTCAGCTCCTTCCCTCCCTCCCTCCCTCCCTTCGGGAGACTCAGTTCCCCCCTCACCCCCCACCTTCTTACCTACCAGAGCTACTCTCCAGGCTGTCTGGTGGCCATGTGTACATGGCACCCACTGCCTGACTGCCTTCTTCCTGCTCCTTCCCTGCCTTTTGCAGGCTGGAACTGTGCCAGCCTGCAGAGCTCTTTGTGAAACTGCAAAACCTTCAGGTTTCTCTGTAAAAATGAGAAATCTGCATTTTCCTTGGGTAAAGGGGATAATCCCTGTTTTTCTCCATTTTTCTTTGGGAAGTGGAAAACCTGAATCCCTGGTTATAAATATCTTGGTATAGTTGGGGACCCCTGAGTTAGTTCTTGCTTATGACTTTCATGTAACCAGTGCTTTGGGCAGTGTCTTCTATTGTTTCAGCTATCTTACACTACATAGGAGCTTAATTGCTTCTGTCACTTAGGAAGAGGGTGGCTTACATATATTAGCTTCAGTGAGGCTTGTGGTTGTCTACAGAACAAAAACATGTTTGCTGGCAGCATCAAACCCTCCCCCCTCC
>NW_005843109.1:199731-205794 GCF_000455745.1 Alligator sinensis | reverse complement strand
AAAAAAAAAACAATATATGACACTTCTTTACCTATTTCATCGGAGGCTTCCAAAGCCTTTTGTCAAAATTAAGAAATTGCCCCTCACTGACCTCTAGATGATGGGCAGTATTATTGCCTACAATACCACAGGGGAAACTGAGGCACCAGAAAGGGAAGTCACTTACTTAAAGACTCACAGTGAGTTAGTGGCAGAGTGGCAGAGCCAGACATCCTGGCTCCCAGCTCTGTGCTGTAGCCCCTAAGTCTGGGCACGGAATATAGCAGTTAAACGTAGATGGCATTGGGTGTCAGCTGGAGACCCCTTCTCTTTTTTGGTGAAAAGTGTTACTTGACATCCCAGAAGGAGGAAGCCTTCTCAAAGTGAGCATGCATGATGTCAGAGTAAGTACCCTGGCCCGGTGGGACCCACACCTCAAGCAGCACGTGGGCAGGCCAGCCTTTTGACTCAGTATTTCTGAAGGGACTGTGATGGAGAAAACTGACCGTGCTGGAACCTTCTGTGATGCAGAATATGTTCTAAGAACAAGAGCACAAAGAGGCTGTTTCACAACACTGATTTCTGATCTCTCCTGATTTCATTATATCCAGTGACTTGTAGGTGAAATGTCTCCTTTCATGACTAATCGCCTGAGATGCCCTCTACTTAGGTCTGTTCTTCTTCTAGAGGCTGGTGGGTCAGATGGAAGGAAAAGGTGATGGGCTCACATCCTGTTTTCTCCATCATGTCTTGTTGCATTGCAGCATTGGGGTGGAACTGAAAAGTTGCACTTCCCTCTGCGATTCACTGCAGAGGCCCATACTCTCTTGACATGGTAGTTCAGGTCACTTTGTCTTCACTGACTATAGAAGAGGGGAGAATCAAGGGATTCAGAGTCAGGCATGCCATAGATGCTTTGCAGCAATCCTTGCTCTGGTTCTGCACTTGCAGCTCCTCCTCACCCAACAGGAACATGAAGGTTTCTGTGGCGGCCCTTGCCCTTCCAGCTCTGCCTTCTGTTCCCTGGCCTCTGCTGGCCTCTGTAAGTACAAGCTCCCGTCTCTCTTTGTGGAGCCCTGATCTTTCTCACTTCCTCACCTCACATTAGGGATTCACTGAGTACATCTACACGTGCAGCGGACTATGCAGTTGTTACTGTGCAGTCATTTAGTATTTGCTTAATTAACCAGTAACTGGCTTTGTTGTGCAGTCCTGTCACTGCATGGTTATTTTTAGATGCTACTGCAGAGTAGCAATGAGCTTCCATGCAGTAGCTCATTACTACTGTGCAGTAGCATTACTGTCATGGTTCATGCCTGGCAACAAAATGGTGCCGTAGCAATGAGCTATGGCACCGTAGCTTGGTGCTACAGTGCCATAGTGTCTTATGTACATGCGCCCACTGGGAACAGGTAACACTTGGACTTCATCTGAGGACTTTTTGTACAGGCAGGGAGAGGTAGGTTCTTCGCTGCTCTCTGGCTTCTAAAAAGGTGATCTTAGAATGTGATGTCACCCCTATACAGAGAATCTGAGATCACTCAGGGATGGTCCTTCTACCTGATGAGCCTTGGACCTAGGTGTTAGTAGCATCCCCTTGAACCTTCAGGTAATCGTGGTCTGCAAAGAATGCCCCTAGATCTCTCCTTTTCTCTTTCAGATGCAGTCCAGGTCTCAGGCTCTAACTGCTACAAATATCCTTCCATCTAGCTTCCACTGCACTGAGTGGTGAAGTATGACATCACAAGCAGCAGCTGCTCCCAGCCAGCTGTGCCCCAGGCAGATACCAGGGGCTCAGAGGGACAGCAGTTCCACTCCAGAGTAACTTGTCCTGTTTCCTCTCTACATGCCTTGAGAGAAACCAGGAGTTACTGTGGAGTGGTATCACCATGGTTTATTGAGTCCCATTTCAAACATTTTACTGCAGCCTGTGAGCAACCCCTTCCTTGGCTAGCTTTATGGTGCTCCCTCACAGACACAGCCTGAGCTCAAGAAGACCCCAGGTTGTTCATTTTTTCCAGAGAGTGAATTCCTGCTCCATCAGTTCTGCATCATAGCTGGAGAAGCCATGCTGGGAAGGGAGGGTATATTTCCTCCTTTGACTGGCTGGGAGAACAACAGGCTTTTGGGGAAGTTCAGCCAATCATATTATGTTTTTTTGAAAATCTATGGGTTATTTATGAATGAGCAGGTTTCTGAGGAGCTGAAGACTTAAAAGCAAAAAGCTTAGCAGTAACAAATAGTTAGCAGCCCAGCAGTCTATGCAGAGCCCTCATTTGCTAACACCTGCAAACAGTTTTCATGTTAGGAATGGTTATTTGTCTGAGCAACCCTTGTCTGTATGCTCTGAAGACAAGTCCTATTTTCCTGGTTTTCCTGGAATGGTTTCAGGCTTTTCCAATCGCCACTATGAAAAATAGAACAATCTGTTACAACCCAGAAAAGAAGTGGGTCCAGAATTTTGTGCTTCTGCTGAAAACCCTGAATGCCAGTCCAGAAGCATCTTCAGCTTAGTGGATACCATCAGTTGTTGCCAAGCACCTTCACTGATGGGCTCCCATGAAGCACTCCACCAATCTCTCTTAATTTGTAAAACATAATAAACTGTTTGACAGAAGTAGCATGCAACTTTGAAGGCTAAAGTTCTAGTTGTTCTGATTACAGTTAAGGGAAATGTAGCATATTTGATATTTTAACTGTGAAATATTTTATTTTATCAACTAATGTTAAGTTAATTTGTTTAATTAAAATAAGAGGAACAAAGAACAAAATAATAATAGCAACAACATCTTGTTCTTACATAGTACTTTTATCAGTAGATTTCAAAATGCATCACAAAGGTAATAGTTCTTGTCTTAAATATATTTTGACTACCCATCACAACACTCACCTGTCTTATTTATTTCTGCCCCACTGCTGTGAAGGCTTATGCACATGCTTTACTTTAAAGCAGGCAAGTTACCCCACAGAGAAGTCAAAGGAATCGGTCACATAAGTGTTGGTAAGGTCAGGATCCTAACCTGCTTAGAAAGTGCTTATCTCAAGAGGGCTCTTATCTTGATGGGGATCTCTAGTCACAACTGCTCTATAAGTAAGTTATTAACTTTAAGGGGGTTATTGAAGGTCTCAGAGACCACCATTTTTTCTTACCTGCTTGTACATATTTCTGTACATAAGACAAGCAGAGGTTTTACCCCTCACATGGAGATAGCAGGCCAGCTGGATCTGGAGTGGCAATAGAGAGGGTTAGCTGAACATTATGTGATTAGGCTCCCATGGAAGAGACAAATTTACAAGAGCTGAGTAGCAGAACTGAAGAGAGCAGAAGGAGGAGTGAGGAGGCAAAGGGGCAGGATAGGAAGAGGGGATTTTAGGAAGGGGTCTCAACGATTCTCAGTCTTGGCTCATGCTAAAACTTGCTCCCCACCCAAACCCCCCTACAAAGGGTGCATGTATCAGAGAAGGAAGAGACTGTAGACTTGTCTTCTTATTTAAGGAAAATCTCTGTTTCAAACACCCAGGTGAAGCAGCCTAAAAGGACAAATCAACCTCAGCAATGTAGCCCTTGCAGTATGAATGGCACGTGCCCCCGTTGGCTGTGGGGCATGGCGGCAGCAGGAGCACGGCAGCAATGGTGGGAGCGCAGCAGTGGAGAGCAGGGAGCTCCCGCAGACACTACCAGCACTGTCGGTGGCAGAGGGTTGGGGGGGTGGCGAGCACCAACCAAGAGTCAGCGACCACCCGCAGCTGCCACTGGCAGCGTCGGCAGCGGCCAGTGGGAATCGTGGACCACCTGCAGATGCCACCAGCGGTGTTGGCAGCAGGGTGGTGAGCAGCGACCTCCTGCAGATGCCACCAACAGTGTCAGCAGTGCCTTTTTGTAGGGGTGCACTGCCAAGCTCAGGCACCCACATGCACCTGCTACGCGTCACCCCTGCCTAGCAGAAAGTTTTATTTGTAGACTTTGGTGGTGCCTGTGCTGAGACAGCTCTGTTCAGGCACAGAGGCACCATCTCTGCCTGAAGCTATGTGGTGTGCCGAGAATAGTTCTGATTTTTAATCCTCAGACAAATGGGCTATTAGTTGGGTTGTTCTTTTCAGTAGTAATGGCATGCAGCATCTCAGCTTTCTTAGCACTCTGATCTATATCACCTGCAGCTCCCCTTGCTATGTAGATACTAGATCAGGGATGGGCAAAATACAGCCTAAGGGCCAGATCTGGCTTGCTGAGGGATTTTGTCTGGCCATGGTGGGTCCTTCAGTCCTGCCTGGATCAGATGCAGGGGCCAGCTTGTGCTGTGGCACGTGCAGCTAGTCCCAATGCCCCCCCATTTCCAGGCAGTCCTGTCAGCAGCGGCTCCTTTTGGCTGCTGCGGCTGCCACTGCTGCTGCTACTGAACCTGGCCCCACTGCCTAGGCACCCCAGCCTGTCTCCCCGACACCCACTGCTGGGAGCAGGACCAACACAGGCAGGGTGCTTGCTCAGACGGCTGGGATGGGGCTGTGGGCTGGTGAGGAGTGGTGTCTGGAAGTGAGATGGGCAGACAGGCCTGGGGAGAGAGCGCAGGGCCAAGGCCTGGGGCAAAGCCGTAATCCCCTACCTGCATGCCTCTGCAATGGGCTCAGTTTCCATGGGCAGGAGCATGCAGAGGACAGATAGTGGCTCTGCCCTTGTCCTGGCCCCATGCTGTCACCAGCCCAAGATCCTGGATTTGGCCATGGATGCAGCACTCCATCCGCCTAGCTACGCGCCATGCCTGCGTGGCTCCCAACTGATCTCCATAGACTGGGACTGCAGGGAACTGACAGCGTGGGGCCACGCCTGGGGCAGATCTGCGATCTGCGATCTGCTCCCTGCACGCCCCTGCCTGCAGAACCCGCACCTGTCACAGGGGTGTGCAGGCAGTGGATTGAGGCTCTGCCCCAGGCCTGGGCCCCATGCTGTCACCACTCTGCAACCTCACCCCATGATCCCAGCTTCACCTGCCCGTTCTGCTCCTGAACACTGCTTTCCACCCGCCCGGGGTCCCATCCCACATGGGGAGTTTTGGTGAGCTGTTGCATGGGAGTGGGGAGGGGTGCTGACCCAGCCCACAACAGCTCAGCAAAACTCTTTATGTGGCCTGTGGGCCCAAATAACTGTCCGTCCCTCTACTACATGGTGCTAAAAGGCAAAAGTTTTTAGCCCACTTTCCAATGATTAGTGATCAATTGCTTTTCTCTTTCTCCTTTGCCAACCAGTCCCAATTACTTGCATCTCCTCTTCAATCTGGGGGTCATTTCCTTCTGCCTCACTTGGGAATCTCAGTGCAAATAAAATGGACCATCCCTCCTCCATGCAGAATGGGTTGGGTTCTTAGACACTGACATAGGCAGCAGAAGGGCAGGGGGGCTAACAGGGCTTAGCAGAGGCAGCAGTTGGGCCTTAGCACGGGCAGCAGTTTGGCCACAAGGCAGCCTGGCCATGGGCTACAGATGGCTGCAGCAGGGGTGGGGAGGGGCACGCATGCAGTGGTGAGGGAGGGAGTGGGGCTGGGGCTGGGACAGGCATTGCACAGCTGAGGTGGGGTGTGGCACTGAGCCAGGAGTGGCTTGTCCAGGGGGCATGACTCCTGCTGCTGCGCGCACCCCGGGAAGCATGGGGAGCGTATGACCCCAGTTCTGCGCAAGGCAGGGTGGTCTGCCACTGTGGGCTGGGGCAGCACTAGGCTCTTCCCAGCGGGGGGACTGGGCTGGGCTGTGCTTGAGGCAGGCAGCAGCAGCACTGGGAGGAAGGCTATGGGGGGCTGCAGCCACCCCAAAATTCACTGTAGCCCCCCAACCCCTCCTCCTAGCACCACTGCCACCTGCCCCAAGCGCAGCTTGGCCCAACCCCCACACTGGGAAAAGTCCTGCCCCAGCCCGCAGCAGCAGCCCACCCTCACCCCATGTGCAGATCCAGGGCACACACCTCCCATGCCCTCCAAGGGTGTCTGCAGCAGTGGAAGCCACCACCCCCTCCCATGCCAGGTGCCCCCAGACAAACCACTCACACCTCCATCCCATGCCCAACCCTGACTGTGCAGGGCCTGCCCCCACTGCTGG
>NW_005843109.1:174603-199713 GCF_000455745.1 Alligator sinensis | reverse complement strand
TGGGGGGGGGGGGGGGGTGCACACAGACATGCCCCCTCAAGCTGTCTGCAGGGCAAAGGTGACTGCTGCTGCACACTGCACTTTGCTCCCTGCTGCAGCTTCCCCATGCCCCCTGTCCACCCGGTGGTGGGACATGTGGCATCGCGTGGCTCTCGGGGCAGTGGGGCTCAAAGCCCAGTGTGCAGCCACAGTGGTAGGAGCAGCTGCCCTGTGTAAAGATTGGAGGGGGGGACATGCCCCCCGGGCCTCCACTTGTCCCACCACCCAGCCCAGCCCAGCCAGGGCTCCACTCACCCCAGGCCCTGCTTCTGCCTGTGCCCTGCTTCTTCCCTCAGTGTTGGGGCCTCGATCTGCACCCCACCCCAGCCCTTTCCCCTCCTGCTGCCCCTTCCCCCACAGACTCAGCAGCTCCCCCCCCCACCCAACCAAATAATTTTTTCTTCCTCCACCTATGAATGCTGATGCATTGACAATGCAGCTGGCATCATTGAGAGATCAGGAGAACATAACTGGGGATCAGATAACTGGGGTTTTAAACATGCAAATGACCCTGCCTTTCCAGTGCCAGGACTGCCACCTTCCAGCAATATGTTTAAGGGGTTTTTAACCATAGAAAGATTCAGAACAGACTGTGTTTAATTCATTATCATCCCCTAAAAATATCTGGGGATATATTGGATCCATTTGACACTGTGAAAGGGGCACTTGATCTATTGCTTTTATTTGACTTGCTTCATCAATTGATCTATAAATTTATGTTCACCATTTATATCCATTGACCCACTCAACTGTGCAATAGAAAACATCTGACCAAGAAGCAAAGCTCAACACCCTGCTTGCCATCAGACACTTTCGAGGTAAGCAGATTGCTCCAACTTCATTTTGAACCTAATTTGCATAAAATGCACTTTTCCAACCAGGGAAACCTATAATCTTTCTATTCTCCTGTGCAATATGAAGTTTCATTTCTACTTGGAAGAAATGTTATAATCTAATCTGTACATTCTCCTTCGCCTGACAAAGGGTGGGTGAGCCCAAAAGCTTGCAAATAAAGAATTATTTTTTGCAACTATTTAGTTGGCCTAATAAAAGATAGCACCTCTGTCAAGATTTCTGTCCACCACAGTGAATTTTTGCCACACCTAGATCTGCTTCAGGCCAGTCCTAAGGGTCTTTTGTTCTTTAAAAGCTCACATCTGAGCTGTCCAATGTCCTGTTTAAGATGCTTAGCCCAAGTGAAGCCTAGTCTTCATCATTCATACTCTCAGGCTGAGCCACCGGGCATGCAGACACCAAGCAATGTAGATATCACCCGAGACTTTAGCCATTAACACCTCTCTTCCATTAAGAATTAAGGAAAAAAACAACTTTCAGGAAATACTTTGGAAGCAGAACAAATACTTGGAATCATTTGCATCCAACTCTCCTCGATTGGTATAAATCAGCACAGCTGCACTGATTTCAGTGGAAATACACTGATCTACACCAGTTGAGGATATGGCCCCTCACATTTAACTGGTTCATTAAAAGACTCCATATTAGAGCCTACCTTCACCTGTCTACCTTCACTTACTGGAATGCAGGGCCTATGCCCAATACAGATGTTATTATATTGGGCTTAGTGACACTTGAATCATTTTTCCTAAATAATGTATGTGTATAATTAAATCACATGAATTGGACACAACCACGTGTCATCTAATTTTCAGTTGTGCTGTGCCTAGCAGCCTAGTGTCTGATCAGAGCAGATTAAATTGTAATGTGGAGCTTGACTGTAGCTGATGCATCTAATGATGTGCTTAGAATGGAAGCTGGCAGCATGAAGTTAGCTGTGGTGTTTTGCTCCTTTCCAATATAGTGTGGTGGCAACAAGACCATTGCACAACTTCACTATGGTATCTAGGAAATGCATTCGCTGGGTGGCATATTCCAGAGTCTGCTTTGATCCCACCAACTGAGATGCATACCTTAAAGATTTGGAGGAGGGTGTCACATATAGTACCATAGCAAGGGAAGAGTGAGTGGGGCAATTGCCCTGGGTGCCAAAGCAAAGGGGTGCCAGCAGGTGCTGCCCAGCCAGGGCGGGGCATGGGACAGAGCAATGAGTGGCTCATTTGGGGGAGTGCAGGGACAGGGGGAGGGTGGCTTCTGTCTCTACATGCACTCCTGAGCAAGCATGTGGGGGGGCATATGACCCCCCCCCCGCCAATCCGTGCATGGAGTAGGGCAGGCTGCTGCTGCAGCCTTTGCCTCCAGCTGCCAAACTGTCTTGTCATGGCACTAGTCACACACTGAGGTACAGGTGGTGGCCTGACTAGTAGCTAGCGCAAGGTGATAGCCGGAGGTTCAAGGAGTAGCAGGGTCAAAGCCAGAGGATCAGAGTCTGAACTGAAGCCAAAGTGACAGGCAGAGCAAGGGCAGGGAGCAAGCTGAGTCAGGTACCTGGGAGAGCTGAGTTCTAAAAATAATTATCAGGCAGAGGCAAGAGGCAGAAGTCAAAGTCCTAGCAAGGTCAGCAACAGGCAGTCAGATATAGGATCAGGATATAGGAGCAGGGAGACAGCAGGACAGTCTAATGACAGCAAGAGAATTGTTCAGACAGCTGCCACTGGAAACGTGAAACCAAGAGGAAGCAGGAAGATCCTATCTGCAACTGGAAGCCCTGGGCCAATAAGAGACCAACACCCTATGACAGGGTGTACCTCCAGGGGTGGTTGTGGCACCTGTCTGCCTAAACTAGCTCCTGTCTCCCACCTGCTGTCTTGATGTTATAGTTAATATGTTGTCTAGGACACTGCCTTTGGGTAACCAGAGTTCAGCTAAAGGTGCCTGCCTACCTCCTTCCCTGGCTACTGGTCTGACTGGGTAAAGCATGGATCTTCTTTTTCCACTCTCCCTCTCACTCTTTGCCTTTGCCCTTAGCTGGGGCTCAACTCTGTTGGGTTCCAGCCCACCTGACTTTAGTCAAGGCCTCTGACTCACCTGGGCTCTGACCCTCTCTTGGGCCTCTGCCTGGTGGAGGCTGCTGTCTTCCTCCCTCTCTGAAACCATCATGAAATAAGAACGAGTAAATAAGAAAAAAAACACTGGAAAAAATCCACAGGATGCTAAGTGTTCTGCTCTGTGGCCTCCACATCTTCCCTCACCACCACTGTAGTCCACCAGGTGTTACTAACACTTGAGCAAAGGGGAGGGTGGGGGAAGGAAAACAGACCCTGATTGAGTTAACATAAACTACCCCAGCCCTCTGTGAGCACCCACTTCACCAGGTTCCTCCTAGGCCCATTTGAACTGTCCTTAGCCCCCTGGGTGCATTTGGTCCACAGGGCCCCTCCGGGGTTCAAATAGTTCTCCTTATTCCACGGTCATTCACTTCCCATCTCCCAAGGTTCTTCCTGAGTCAACCCCAAAGAAAAGTTTCCAGTCCTGTGCACCTCTTGGGCTCCCACTCACTGCCGGCAGAGGCTTCTCCTGAGCAGCAACTCTTCCTGTAGAGCTTGCCTTGGCCTTTGTCTCCCAGGATGACTCCATCCTGCTCTGCTGCTGGGGCCATTCCTCTCCCAGTTAACCCCTCTTCCTCAGTCAGCTGATTGGGCTTCCTGCTTGCTCGGCCCATGTGCTGCCAGTTCTCTGCCTGTTCTTCCTGCTGTTTTTTTTCTGTAGCTGGCAAGCTGTAAATTGGTCCTTGGAAGGGCAGGGGCTGAGCTCTGAGCCAGTCATGTCTCTTCAGGGGGTTCCTGTCCTTACTTGCAGCACATAGCAAGTGTTTCTCCCTGCCTCTGGGGTCTCTGCCCCTCTGGCTGATTTGTTAGTGCTTCCTTTTCTGCAGGAAGCCATCCCTCTCCCTCGGGCTAAGAAAGTTTTACTCTTAGAAGGACCCTCCTGTTTTTTCTCACCCAGCCCTTTCTTCTCCATAACAGGACTAGGGTTCCCTGTTACAGGCTCCTTACCTTGCTACTTTACCTCCATTCTTGAGTTGTAGCCTGGTGAAGGGCTAAGTTGGTGCTCAGTCCCTGAGGCCCTAGATTGGGGTTTTGGGACTAGGTCCCATCACAGGGATTTATACAGTTACAAAACAATCCCAAAACTGTAGCCACTCCAATCAACAAAGCTGGACTCAGACCTTGCTCTGACCTGCTATAATACCAACTTGGGAGAAGGACAGCCTACCCTCTGGTTGTCACGTACAGCCCACAGTTTGAACACCTTGGACACATCATTAATAACCTCAAACCCCTCTGGAAAAGAGCAGTTGTCTCAGTGAAGCCATGGGAGACAAATCTGTCTTGGATTACAGATACCCCTCCTCCTCCTTGCAACCTCAGTTGGTATCTCTCAAATAACAGGCAACCAAACTACTACTCTTACCAAGGCACCAAGTTTTGCAGAAGGCCCAGATGCCATCTGTGCCCCCACATCACTATAGACCATGTTATCACCAAACTAAATAACAGATTATAATATCCAAGGTTCGTTCACCTGCACCACTACTACTGTCTGATATACCATCACCTGCTTACAGTGTCCCTTTGCTCTCTATTTTGGACAGAGAGGGAGATTCCTATATGTAAGAAAGAATGAACACCAGTCTGGCATCAGTTCCAGAAAGACATACAAGCCTGTGGCAGAACGCTGTAACCTTCCATTACATTGTAATTATATTACATTATACCAGATATTCCATTGCTGACTTCAAAAGTGACTGTTCTTAGACAATAAAACTTTAAAAACCACCTTTGATTTACAATTGTGGAACAAAAAATTATCCACAGACTGGATTGGGTTAAGTATGGTATAAACCACAGGTGTGCAAAATATGGCTTGCAGACTGGATTCAGCCCACCAATTGATTTCATCCAGCCTGCAGGCACAAAGCAGCACCATATGGGAGGCCCTGGACAAGCTACACTTAGGCCTTGGTCTTTCCTGGCAGGTGGCGCAGGTGGCAGCTCTGGCCTCTGCTCACCCACCTGGCACTTCATGGCAGCCTGGGAGATGGACCCACAGGCTCTAGGCAAGTCATGCTCAGTCTCTGCTGGTGGGCAGTGCCCAGGACCTGCAGGGCTATACTCCATCTCCTAGGCACCACAGGGTATGCTGGGCAGAAGCTGCCCCACCCGGCACTGTGCAGTATCAGGAGAGGCTGGGGCCTGGGTGTGGCTCACTCAGGGCCTGCTGCACAGAGCTGGGTGGGCAGAAGGGGCTGCTTCTACTCAATGTTTCGCACAGCACCAGAAGAGGCTGGAGCCCAAGCGGAGCTCATCCAGGCCCTGCCTGCCTAGATTCATAGATGTCAGGGTCAGAAGGGGCCTCAGTAGCCTGGGCAGTAAAGAGTGCTAGGGTTAGATGACGCCAGCTAGGTGCTTGTCCAGTCTCCTCTTGAAGACCCCTAAAGTAGGAGAGAGCACCACCTCCCTTGGAAACCCAGTCCAGATTCTGGCAACCATTACTGTGAAGAAGTTCTTTCTAATGTGAAACCTAAATCTGCTCTCCGTTAATTTGTGGCCATTGTGCCTAGTTCCTCCAGGGGGTGCCCTAGTAAATAGAGCATCTCCTATTCCCTGCTGCCCTCCCCTGATGAATTTTTAGGCAGCCTCAAGATCACCTCTCAGCCTTCTCTTGTAAAGGCTGAAGAGATCCAGGTCCCTCAGTCTCTCCTTGTAGGGCCTTGCCTGCAGGTCACTGACCAGATGGCCCTCCTCTGAACCCTCTCAAAATTCTCTGCATCCCTCTTGAAGTGCAGCAGCCAAAACTTCATGCAGTACTCCAACTGCGGCCTGACCAGTGCCACATTGAGGGGAAACATCACCTCCCTGGACCTGTTCATCATGCATCTGCTAATGAATGTTAAAGTGTGAATAGCCTTGTTGATCATTTCATCACATTGATGACTGATGTTCATCTTGGAGTCAACTATGAGTCCAAGATTTTCTTGTGCCAGTCAGGGACCGGGACTCCCTGACCAGGATTCCAGATGGACTCGAGAGAAACGCCATCAGACCTAAGGTCAGGGAGGACTGGGTTAGAGAGCTTCTGGAGGGGCCGGATGTGTTCAAATCAGCAGGTCCAGATGCTCTCCACTCCAGGGTGTTGAGGGAATTGGCAGGGGTTATTGTGGGGCCCCTGGCACAGCTTTACAAGCACTTGTGGTGCTCTGGCCAGGTGCCAGATGACTGGAAGAAAGCCAACATGGTCCCCATCTTCAAAAAAGAGAAGAGGGAGGACCGGGGCAATTATAGGCCCATTAGTTTTACTTCAGTCCTGGGGAAACACTTTGAGAAGATCATCAAGGAGCACATCTGTGATGGGCCAGCAGCAGAGATGATGCTCAAGGGCAACCAGCACAGTTTCATTAGGGGCAGGTCCTGTCAGACCAACCTGATTGCCTTCTACAGTCAGGTCACAAAAGCATTGGACGCAGGTGTCATGGTGGATGTAGTCTTTCTGGACTTTAGCAAGGCCTTTGACACTGTCTCCCATCCCATTCTCATAAAAAAACTAGGTGACTGTGGCATTGATGCCTACACAGTCAGATGGATTTCAAATTGGCTGAAGGGTCGTACTCAGAGGTTTAGTGGTGGACGGGTCTTTTTTGACCTGGAGGGAAGTGGGCAGTGGAGTCTCCCAGGGCTCGGTCCTTGAGCCCACACTGTTCAATTTCTTTATTAGTGACTTGGACGACAAGGTAAAAAGCAGCCTGTTTAAATTTGCTGATGATACCAAGATTTGGGGTGAGGTGGGAACGCTAGTAGGGAAGGACAGATTATAGCAGGACCTGGACAGGTTACAGGGGTGGGCTAACAAAAATAGGATGGCTTTCAATACTGACAAGTGCAGGGTGCTGCACTTGGGCAGTAGGAACCAGTAGCACACTTATAAGCTGGGAAACTCCCTTCTCAAGAGCACGGTGGCAGTCATCATTGTCTCCAAGATGAACATGAGCCGACAATGCGCGGTCACGGTCGGCAGGGCTAACCAGATCCTATCGTGCATCCACAGGTGCATCTCGAGTAGGGCCAAGGAGGTGATCCTCCCCCTCTATGCAACACTGGTCAGGCCGCAGTTGGAGTACTGCGTCCAGTTCTGGGCACCGCACTTCAGGAGATGTGGACAGCATTGAGAGGGTCCAGAGGAGGGCCACCCGCATGATTCGGGGACAGCAGGGCAGACCCTACAAAGAGAGGCTACGGGACCTTAACCTGTTCAGCCTCCACAAGAGAAAGTTGAGGGGGGACCTGGTGGCCGTCTATAAACTCACGGGGGGGGCAGCAGGGTTTGGGAGAGACTCTTCCCCCTAGCACCACCTGGGGTAACAAGTTATAACGGCCACAAATTGTTAGAGAGTAGGTTTAGACTAGACATCCGAAGGCACTACTTCATAGTCAGAGAGGCTAGGATCTGGAACCAACTTCCAAGGGAAGTGGTGCTGGCTCCTACCCTGGGGGTCTTTAAGAGGAAGCTTGATGTCTACCTGGCTGGGGTCATTTGAGCCCGATTTTCTCTCCTGCCCAGGGCAGGGGGTCAGACTTGATGATCTACAAGGTCCTTCCGACCCTACTTCTATCTATCAAGATCCCTTTCTGCTGCTGTGCTGCTGAGAAGGTAATCCCCCAGCCTGTAAGTGTATTGGTGTTTCTTTTTGCCCAGGTGCAGCACTTTGCATTTGTCTTTGTTGAACTGCATCCTATTTCATTCTGCCCATTTTTCCAACCTGTCCAGATCCACCTGGATCTGTTCCCTACTCTGGTGTGTTAACTTTGCCCCATAAATTGGTATTGTCTGCAAACTTGTACAGGGCGCTCTCCATGCCCTCATCCAAGTCACTGATGAAGACATTGAATAGCATCGGTCCAAGGACTGAGCCTTGCGGGACTCCACTGCCCATATCTTTCCAGGTCGATATCGCCCCGTTCACCACCACTGTCTGGGTGTGACCCCAAACCAATTTGCCACCTACCTGACCGTGTAATCATCTACATCACAGCCTGTCAGTTTATTTATGAGAACAGAATGAGATACCATATTGAAGGCCTTCTTAAAGTCTAGGTAGATGTCATCTACCTTGACTTCTGTGTCTAAGCATTTTTATGACCTGGTCATAAAAAGAAATGAGGTTAGTCAGGCAGGATCTACCTGCAATGAATCCATGCTGATTTCCTTCCAGTATTATTTTCCCTGCTGGACTCCCACAAATGTGATCCTTAATGATTTTTTCCAGAGTTTTCCCAAGGATAGAGGTGAGACTAACTGGCCTATAGTTTGCCAGTTCCTCCTTCCTCTCCTTCTTGAAAATAGGGACCACATTTTCCCTTTTCCAGTCCTCTGGGACCTGACTGAAGCACCACAAGTGCTCAAACAGCCGTGCGAGTGGCTCTGCTATGACACTGGCCAATTCCTTCAGCACCCTTGGATGAAGTTCATCTGGGTCCGCTGATTTGAACACTTCCAGCCCCTCCAAGTGCCCCCTCACTAAGTCTGTGCTAACAGTTGGTAGGCTGGTGTCCCTCCTGTGTCTGTCTGTGATTCAATTGGGAGATTTGTCTTGGTCTGTGTCTAGGAATACAAATGCAAAGAACTCATTGATGAGCTCAGCTTTGTTTCCCCCTCTTTGTCACCAGTTGTCCTAGTTTGTCCTGTAGGGGTCCTATGCTACCCTGCACCTTCCTTTTGATCCCTATATACCTGAAGAAGGACTTTTTGTTGTCCTTAATTTATGTTGCCAGCCTAAATTCTAATTCTGCTTTCGTCTTCCTAACTGATTCCCTGCAAGTGCAAGCCAGGGAGGTATACTCCTCCTTTGTAGCTACCCCCTGTTTCCACATCCTGTATACCTCTTTCTTTGCCCTTACGCTTTCCTGGACTTCCCTGATCAGCCAAGAGGGCTTCTTGGCTCCTTTGTCCCCTTTTATACACAATGGGATTGTCTCCTGTGCCCGTAGGATCGCTCCCTTGGGGAACGGCCACCCTTCCTGGACCCCCATTTCACCAATGCTCTTGAGCTTTAACGCCTCACTAACTAATCTCCTGAGCACACTGAAGTTAGCCTTTCTGAAGTCTAGCACTTCAGCCCTGCTGGTTAGTTTACCCACTCATTGCTGGATAGGGAATTCAATCAATCAATGGTCACTATCCTCTAGGTTACCTTGTACCCGCAGATTCCCCACCAGGCCATCCCCTGTAGCTAACATCAAGTCCAGCAAGGAATTTCCCCTAGTGGGATCGTATACCTCCTGTGTTAGGTGGAGGTCCTGTATGCAACTTAAGAACCTATGTGAGCAGTTAGATTTGGCTGACTGCTCCGCCCAGCAGATATCAGGGCAGTTTAGGTCACCCATAACAACTGTATCTCTTGACCGTATGGTCTCTGAGAGCTGCCTGGAGAATTCCAGGTATAGCTCATCCTCCTGGTGTGGTGGTCTGTAGACCCCCACTACCAAATCTCTTTTCCCCCTGACCCCCTTGTATCCTGACCCACAGTACCTCGGTTTGGCCCTCCTTTGATACCATCTTGATTACAGAGGATGTATGTTGTTCCTTAACATAGAGAGCAACACCACCCACCCTTTTTTCCCCACTCTATCCCATCTGTACACCCTGTAACACTCAATGCCTACTGCCCAATGGTGAGTAGGGTCCCACCAGGTTTCAGTTAGTCTAACCAGGTCGAAGTTGTTGCTTGCAAGCAGGAGTGCAAGTTCCTCCTGCTTGTTCCCCATGTTCCTAGCATTAGTGTAGACATTTAACCACCCTGTTGTGTGCCCTTGATACCCCCCTGTCCTGATGTCTATCGGGTCCCTTAGTGCTTACCTTAATGCTTACCTGGGCTGATCCATTGCATTGCTCATGGCAGAAATATATATTTTGTTCTGAGAGCCAAATCAGTTCCAGATTCAGTTGGACAAAGCCCAGTAGTCAAGTTCTAAACTTGACTAAGCACAGCTCAGTCATAGAAATCTGTGTGGTTCTACCCCTGGGCACGTATCTTCCCTCCCAGACTTATCAGCTTGGGGTTTCAGATACTCCCCAAATCTGTGACAGGCATCCTGTGTACAAGTCCCAGTCCCAGAGGCTGTGGGGTCCAGATACCCCCTAGTTTGCTTGCTCTTAGCCAAAAGGGAAAACAGAAATGTAGCTCCCCTTTACCACAAAACTGTGCAGTCACGATACATCTCTGATTTAGTCTATAAGGTGCAACTCCATCCTGCCTTCTGCCAAGCTTCAGACTAACATTCCTAAATACTTCTTTGTGTTCTATAAAGGCATCCTGAGCCCTGGTCTGCAGCTGTAGAATGTGATGCTGTGGTCTTGGCAGGAAAGACCTCTCCCTTCTAGTATTGTGGCTAAGTATGCTTCTAATCCTGATGTGGCACCAGGGACTGAGCAAGTCCTGATTGGAAATGTATTAAGTGCAGCTGGTTGTTGCAGCTGCTGGGAACAGCTCCCCCGCTGCTCCCTCATTGCTCATCATATTAGCATAGTCCCACCTTCATCAGTAACGATTGCTTCCCCAGACACAGAGGAAGGGAAACTTTTCTTAGAACTGCAGCACAGCAGCTGCCATGGCCCTGGCAAATCCACTGGAAAAGCTTCACGAAGAGGCTGTCTGTTCTATCTGTCTGGAGTATATGAGTGACCCGGTAAGCATAGACTGTGGACACAATTTCTGCCAAGTGTGCATTGCCAAGTACTGCCAGGAGAAAGGGCTCCATGCAGATGGGCCCTTTACCTGCCCTCAGTGCCGGGAGGCATTTCATAAGGGCAGCTTCAGGCCAAACAAGCAGCTGGCCAACATTGTGGAAAGCATCCAGCAGCTGGAGCAGAGGACAGGCAAGGAGCAGGTTGGGGCTCTGTGTGGAAAGCATGAGGAACGACTCAAGCTCTTCTGTGAGGAGGATGGGGAAGCCATCTGTGTGGTTTGCAGGGAGTCCGTGCAACATCGGCCACACACCGTCTACCCCATTGAAGAGGCTGCCCAGGTGTATAAGGTAGGGGAGCCCCCTGCTGGAATAACAGTCCCAGAGAAGCGAAGTCCACTCTTCAAACACAGGGCAGGTAGGGCCAGCTTTCCACCGTGGTCTTGGTACCAAGGTCAGGAGTGTGGCCAAGGGGTCTGCCTTGTGGCTATTCCCACCTGACAGAGCAGCCTTTTGGGATTTGAGTGCTGCTTATCCTGGGCCGTCCCTAGCCAGCCCCACAGAGCAGTGGTGGTCAAGGAGAAACCTTCCCCCTGGGCTGAATCTAAGTTCTACTCCCTGAAGGGCTGGAAAGGTTAATTTGGTGTCCATGGCCCATGCACTTCAGGGGCTCCATGCTGACAGAAGCTGCCCACTTATGCTCATTGTGATACTAGCTTTGGTGAGCACTTGCCACCCTGAGGCTGGGCTGATGTTCACATGGGCCATGGACAAGCCAGCAGGCAAAAGGAATGATTGGCCAACTGTGTTTCTTCCTGTGCACCATTGAGTCCCCTGTAGCTATTTCATGCCTAGTCACCTGGGAGAAACAGCAGCTCAGACTCAAGGCTGTACCTGGTCTGGGCCTGCCTGGGCTTGAAACTAATTTGGCCACTAGCATAATTAATGTCCAGCTTCCCATATTCCCAAGGGTCTTTCTGGTAGTGGGGAATAGCTGGGGAGCAGAGAAGTCCAGTCCACCCCCTTCCACCCCATCCATGTCCCTCACACTGAAGGGTAAGATGTAGGTGGTGTAGAGCTGCAGCCGGGGCCAGTGCACAATTTTTTGGGGCCCCCTGCAAGGCATAGCTTTGGGGCCTCCTGACATGAAGAAGGCATCGGTGGTGGTGGGGTGCAAGTGCAGAGGTGGATTAAGGTGTACTGGGGCCCTGGGCAAGCACAAAATTGGAGACCCCTTCCCCCCATGGGAGCTGGGCTTTGGGTGGGGGGAGGGGCCTCTTCCCCTCCTAGTGATGGCAGGGGAGGCTGGGTGGATCCTGCCGGGCTGGGGGGCACATGCCTACCTCTTCTCCTTGCTCCCTGCTCCCACTATGGCCAAATGTACACACACGGCAGACAAGGTTCTTTGGGTAAATCTGATATCTTTTATTAGACAAACTAAATAGTTGGAAACATTTTTCTAGCAAGCTTTCAGATTTAACAACCCTTGGTCAGGCTGAAGGAAGCATCTGCAGTTGGTGTATGCTCTTCCTGGATGGAAAAAATAGTAAAGAAGCCAGAGGCTGGGCTGCATGCAAGCCAGTCAGTGAAAATGTAAATTGAGGAGTCAGTGGGTCAAAGAATCAGTGGGTGAGAGTCAGTGGATTTCGTGGAATCAATCCTTAAACTGTTTGTTACCCAAAGAGCAAGTTTTGTCCAAGACGCTACAGAATTTCTACAAAAACTTAAAAACATAAACCACCTTCCCAGCAACACCCTCCTAGCCACCATGGATGTTAGGCCTGTGCAAAGTGGCTAGTATAACCTTTGGATTCAGATTCAGCCAATTCGAGGGACAGTGATTTGATTCAGTGATTTGAATCACTGTCCCAAATTGTTTGGCCCGCCACAGAATTGGCCGAATCTCCGAATTGGCCAGGCCCTATCCCCTGCCTGCTCTCCCAGCCCCGCCCGGACCCAGCCTCTCGGCTCTTTAAAAAAAAAAGCCTGGCACTCGCTGGCTGCTGCCAGGCAGGGGGGCGATCCCTGCTGCCCCCCAATGCCCCATGCTGTATGGGGGGGCTTTGCCATGAGTCCCCTGACCCTCACTCACTCTCCCAGCCCCCTCCCCCCATAGCTGCCCTGCTCACCCCAGCTCCCGGCTCTTTTAAAAAAAAAAAAAGCCCCGAACTCACTGGCTTCTGCCAGGTGTGTGTGTGGGGGGTCCCTGCTGCCCCCTACTGCCCCACGCTGCATGGGGGGGGCTCTGTCATGAGCCCCCAGAAGCCCTGATGGCTGCTGCTGCAGCCGGTGAGCCCAGGGGTCAGGCAGGGTTGGGCGGCACTCAGGGGGACTGGGGGAGCAGGCAGGGGATGGGACCTAGTGGGGGTCCCCCCACTGTCCCCTTTCCCCTCCTCCAGCCCCCCCCCACCCCCTGCTTACCAGCACTGAGTCTGCATCCAACTCCCTGTGGCAGCAAGTGGGGCATGCCTGAATTGCCGAAGCTCTCCAAAACAATTCAGACCTTTTAATTGGTCTCCTGATGTGATTCAGATTGGGATTCAGAGATTTGGAAGAATCTCTTCCAAATCGAATCAACACCTGAATATTTGCACAGCCCTAATGGATGTTACCAGCTTATATACCAGTATCCCACACCAGGACGGCATTCAAGCTTGCCTTACATACCTACAAGAGCAAGATGACAACTCCGAGTACAGACCCAAAGATATTACTGACCTTATACACTTCATCCTCACACACAAGAATTTCACTTTTAATAACCAACACTTCCTCCAGACCATGGGCACAGCTATGGGCCCCAAAATGGCCCCACAGTATGTCAACCTTTTTATGAGCCACTTGGAAGAAGAATTCCTCAAAGACTGTACCATCAAACCCTTGCTATACTTAAGATATATTGATGACATCATCATTTGGACTGAAAACCTGCAATCTCTGATTGAGTTCCATCAGAAATTCAGCAATCATCACCCCTTCATCCGACTATCTCTTCAGTACTCCAGCACCAATATCTCCTTTTCAGACATGATGATCAGCATCTAAAATGGTAAAATACAGACCACGCTATACAAGAAACCCGCAGACCAACATACATATCTGCACAGAACCAGCAATCACTGAAAACACACCAAGAAACCTGTGATATACAGCCAAGCCCTCAGATCCCACTGAATTTGCACTGAGGAGAACACCTGGGATTGCCACCTCACAAATCTTAAAAAGGCTTTCACACAACAAGGACACTCCTCCAGAGATAGACGTTTGAAAGAGCCACCTGGATACCATGTGAAGAATTGCTGCAGTGCAGAAGGAAAATCTCCATGGATCGCACACCACTGGTTATGACATATCACCCCTCCCTCGAACCTATAGGGAAAATCCTCAAACAATTGCAACCCATACTAGAAGGAGATCCAGTTCTTAAAGAGATCTTCCCAGATTCACCCATCCTAGCCTCCAAACAAGCGCTGAGCCTCGCTAACCCCATCACCAGAAGCAAACTTCCTACAGTCCAAAACACATCAAATGGATCCAGACCATGCCATGAAAAGAAATGCAAAACCTTCCAACATATCTCCACCACCCCCACAATAACTACACCCCAGAACAGAACCATCAGCATTCCTGGATCTTACACCTGCACCTCCAGGAATGTTATATATCTAATACACCAAAAGCCCTGATGGAAAATACGAAGGAGAAACCAAACAACAACTGCTCACCAGAATGAACACACATTGGAAATCTATCAAAGACAAGAATACCCAACTACTTGTGTGGGGGTATTTCTCATGAGAAAACCACTTTCTCTCCAATTTCTCAGTATTATTTTTTAAAGGGAATTCACAAAACACTTTTCACAGCCAAGCCTATAAACTTTACTTCATCAACCTACTAGATACAAAAAATCATCGACTAAACATAGAAGAAATACAAAAATCTAGAACTCTTGGTTCCAAAATGATACCTCTTATTAGACCAACTAGGAAATCACAAGAAAATTGTCCTTGTCTGCAAGCTTTCAGGCTCAAAGGCCCTTCATCAGGCTCTGGGAAAAGTAACAATGGTAGAAAGTCCTCATAGGTAGCAAATAAACTTCATTTTTGCACAGAGGGAGCTGGAGATGGAAAGCTGTCCCTCTGGGTCCAGCTTTTTCTTGTGATTTCCCAATTGGTCTAATAAAAGGTATCATTTTGAAACCAAGTGTTCTAGACTTTTGTATTTCTTCTTCTCTCAGACCAACACAGCTACCAAGTACATCCCTGAAACATGGAAGATGCCAAATTTTAGCCGATTTTGGATTTTAAACTTAATTTCAGAACAACAAGAAAGATTTTTTTTACCGCCCTGCCTGCCATCTGTCACCTCCAGGGAAGGAATTTTGCCTAATCTACATACCAAAGAACAACTCAGTACAACTCTCTAAAACACTCCCATGGACCCAGTTTAAAACTGTGGCTTTCACTTCCCCGCTGGTGAGGATCCCAGGGCCCCACATTGGAAGGGGCCCCTGGGCATGTGCCCAGTTTTCCCATGCATTAATGTGGGCTGGGGCCGATGAAGCCAGCAGCTGCGGCAGGAGGGGGTGTGGTGAGCGATTGGTTGCACATGGCCCCTTGGCTGCAGGGCCCCCTGCGCCTGCAGGTTTTGCAGGCATAGATGGGCCGGCCCTGGCTGCAGCCCCAGCCCTATGTCCCTCTGGGGAGCTCCTTACACAAGGATCTCCCATGTGGTCTGTAAAGCCAGCTTTTGGCTGCTTGGTGCTGGCTCAGTGGCACAGAGCACTGAGGACAGGAATCTAGCCCAGTGTTGTAAATCAGGCACTTTAATCCTAAATCTGGTTTTGCTTGCACAGTGGAGAAATGTCTGATTTTGGACACACAGTCAGTCCATGGAGAAAAAGCATGTGCCATGCCAAGGAGGGCAGGTGTGTGAATTACCTTTCTGCTCCTAAAATAGACCCTGTGATGGGAGGGCATGAAACAGCTGCTAGTAATTAAGAAGCTCAGCTCTGGTTATGGGGCTGTGCTCCTTCTTCAGGGACTGGCAGAGACACAGTTAACATTCTCTGAGCTGGGTGAAGGCAGCAGCTGCCTGCTTACAATGCAGGGATTGTGGGCTGGAAGAATCAGCTGGTAGGACATTAACTCTCCCCTTGCCCTTCCCATTGCACTCACTCATTCTTCTTTACTTCTTAACCATTTGGCACTTGGGTGTAAAAGGAAATGCAAATGGTTGAGATAATTGGTTAAGGGTGAACTGACTGGGTTTGTTTTTCTTACCAGATTAAACTGCAGAAATCTTTGGATCATTTGTCAAAAGAGGTGGATGAAGTTAAAAAATCCGAGTCATTGGAAAGGATAAAAGCTCAGAAATGCAAGGCAGGTGCCTGGTTTTCTGTATTAACTCTTTATTAACTGTCATCAAAATTTCATTCAGGATGACACCAGAGATTTGAAATTTAGAAATCTAAATTTTTTTTTATCAGACTTTAGAAATAACAAATAGTTTCAGGATCCATATTTAATTCTCAGCCTTTTTTTTTGCTGTTTTTCAATAACATTTATGTATTTTTGTATTTTTCAAAAAATATTTATTCTATTTGTTGCATGTGAAAAACCCACATAAAAGAAATACACATAACTACACAGAAAAAACAGTTACTGGAGATTCAATTTTTGGAGATACACAAAATAGACAAAATCGGAATACAATAGAAAACAATCATCTTTTTTTTAGTTCTTTGTAGTGATCTTAAGGGTCATAGGTGTAGTGTGGGAGGGTATGGGGGTGCGTGCTCCCCCCCCCAGCTTTCTGTGCTGACAGTGGGGCATAGGGCTGCAGCTCAGCCGGAGCTATGGCCCGGAAGCAATTCGGGTGGTGGTGTTGACACAATTACTGTGTTAATGGCAGGATATGAGGCATGTAGGTACGTATATGTCATCTATGTTCAGGGTCACCTACAACAAGAGGCGTTATAATGATTTCAGATAGAAGCTCTGCAATTTAAGTATGCTTCTAAAATTCAAGCTGAAAGCAAATAGAAGCTGGGTAAAACTGTTCACCCTTTTAAAAAACCCTTTCTGTGAGAATAGACTTGCTTACCCCAGCTGTCCAAAAACCATGAGATGGCATAAAATTCATGAGATTAAAAAAAAAAATTTAATTTAAGGTTCTTTTTGTCTTTTAGTTTCTAGCATTCATTTGAGACCATTTCAAGCTTTACTCCCTAATCACAAATCTAAAAACTGCTTCTTATTAAAAAAAGATGACAATCTTGTGAAAAAAAACCTAGGAGTTCAGCACCCAAAGCTTTAAGAACAACTCCAGACTTGGGACAGATATGAGAAAACGGCAAGACAGGAACAACAGTTTTTTGTGTGTGTGTGTTTGGTTTTGTTTTTAAAGTAATGATCAAACACTGGAGGTGGGAAGGATAGGAACCCAGAAAATACAAGTGACTATAAATGGGAGTGAAACTAACTTTAATTTGTTATTCTGAGCAGAGACAAATGCAGTGACAAATCAAAGAGCAGCAGTAGATAAAATGAGATGTGTCTTTTAGGCACTCACAGTTTTAATAGCTTTTCATGGGCAGGTCATTCTGATTTTATTATCTGCTCTTTTGCATAGTCCAAACAGGAGGGTTGTGCTCAATAACTCAAGGGATTACTAGTAAACAGAAGTGCTTGTTTATACCATGTGATCATTAAGTTGACATCATCTGTTTGCTGTGACATTGGCAATGAGGTGGGGACATACGGGGCAGGAGGATGTTATGCAATGTGCTATGTCACTGTGACCCATGATTATGTCAAAGATTAGGAAGTTGCTTTCCAGGATCACACCCCAGAGCCCCTAGGATGCCCTGTGTTGGCATATGAGGGTCACTGTTTGGTTTTCGTTAAAAAAAAGAAAATCCACGTAAATCAGTGTGTGAAGAAATGGTAGGGTCTACCTTGACTACTCAAAATTTGTGAATTGTACCCATGGAAACAGCTAATGGGCTTTAAAATCATGGTATTATATTAAACAATAACAAGTCTGAGCTTTTTTTACTTGTGCTCTGGTTGCTGCGTATTTATGATAATAAGGACAACATTTTGGAAGCAGTATTTTCATAGGCAGAGGAAGAAAATATGATTTGGGGGACTGAGTGCGTGTGCACTTGTGTGTGCATGCACTCTGCCCAGCAGGTGGATCTGTTGTGGAGAAGGGGTGGGGGGCAGATGGAGGCCCCTCGCGAGAAGGGAGGGAGTGGCACAGTGACAGGGGCAGGGGCTGGGGTGAATGGGGCCCTGGGGCTGGGGTGGGTTGAGGAACGCTTGGAGCCTGGGAGGCTCATCCAGGGGTGTGGGGGAGGAGGGCTCCTGCTGTTGCATACACCACCAAGGCAGGCACAGGGGGCTCATGCCCCCCCGATTTGTGCATGGGGTGGAGGCAGCTGCCACTGTGGGCTGGGCTCTGCACCCTCAGGTGTTGCCCCATGAATGGCACAACGCCATGTGCCTCCTGTGCGCTGGCTGCACCGGCTGCCCAGTGGTGAGAGGCACGTGGTGTCTCATGGCTGCAGAGGTACTGGCAGTGAGGTGCAGAGCCCAGCCCATGCCCACAGCTGCCCCTACCCCACACACAGATCCGGGGTGCACGTGCTCCCTGTGCCTGCCCCGGGGGTGCGCTCAGTGGAGGGAGCCCCCCTGCACCCCTGGACAAGCTGCCTGGGCTCCAAGCATCCCACACCTTGCCCTGGGGCCCTATTCACCACCTCCTGGTAGGAGCCTCGATCTGCACCCCCACGCCCTTTCCCTCCCCTCCCCCTTCCCATCCACACATTTACCTGCTGGGCTCTGCTCCACACACAGCTGGGCTGGACTGAGTTCCCGGTGCCTGTAGGCTCCAGCTGCTCATCTCTGTGCTTGCCCATCCTCCTGCCCTGCTGTAGCCACCTGGAGCTCATGCCCAGGCTGTTTGTGTTTGGGGGGGGCTAAGCCCCATTAGCCCCAGCCTTCTGCTGCCTATGGGTATTTTCCCTTTTGCTTTAATATTGAAGCCAATCTCTAAGGAAACCAGGAAGAGAATTTGTGTGGGGATAGGTTATTTGGTCTCTCTTCACTACATCTGGTGCTAGCCTGGACTGACTACAGGTCTGGTTCCTTCTCCTTGCATACACTTGCTTTATAATTTCAAGCTTTCCACTGAACCCAGATGGGCTATAAACATCTTTTAAAAACAAAAGAGAAGCTGATGTTCTCATACAGTCAATGGGGTCCGTCCCTGAGGGAGGAACACCAAGTGCCACTCTCAAGAACTGGCTACATTGTGAAGATGCGGGTTGGACTCAGCAGCCTGCAGAGCTGATGTGCACAGACAGCATCAGTGCAAGCTCTTTTACCCTGCCACCTGCCTCATGTTAGGAGGAGCTCATAAGGTACGAAGGGAGAAGAGTGGCTTGTCCAGAGTAGGTGAATGGATTCAAGGATCCTTCAGTCTATGAGCCACTTTCTGTAGAATATGGAAGCAACTTCCTATTCCTTAATGTCCGCTAACATCTATGGGCCCCTTGATTTAAACAATGTGTAAATGATTCCCTCTTGCTTTAGGCTGAGATGGTAACCAAAGAAATAAGAACAAGAAATAGTGTTTTGACAAGGAAATCTGCTCTGATTGATAGTCCAGTGGGGGCATCCTAACTTTTTGGCAAGCATTCCACCAAGTAGCCTGGCACCCTCACCAGATGCCACTTCCAACCCCTGCCCCACAATCTACTGCTCTGCTTTCTGTTTGTTCCCTGCTTTATCTGAGGCTGTGTCACCTGTCCCCTCCTCCAGCTGGCCTGCCAAATGTGTCCTGTGGGCCATATGTTGCTGACCCCTAGTCTAAACCTGTGACTGGATATACACTCTCTGTGCACTCTTTTCTGCTAAAAGTCCAGTGGTCTTTACTTGGAGTTCATCATTCATTCACTAGATTTCTCTATTTTGCAAGAACTGGTGAAGTTATGCTAAGACCAGGCATGGTCAATTATTTTTGACTGGTGGGCTATTTAATACCTTTTTGTGAGCTGTTGAGGGCCACACAAAATCTTTCAGAAGATATAATTTTTCAGAAAATCCTTCAGAAGATATAATTTGAACAAATATTAGATAAGAAACAAACCATATACTAAAAATCAAACATCTACGATAATATATTTTAATCTTTTTTCAAAATATAATTTTGTTCTGATTAATGTTTTTTTAAGTAGTGCATATAGAGGTGATTGCATAATAGCTCAAAAGAAAGTCTTACTCTTGTATACCGTATGTTGGGAGGGTATGGGCTGGGGTATGTGGGGGAGTGGGTGTATGTTGGAGGGGACTGCCTGCATGCTAGATCCTGTGAGCTGGCTGGGGGTGTGGGATAGAAAGTGGGGGGAAGGGGGCATGTGCAGTGAAGCTCACCTGGGTGGTGCAGTGCAGGTGCATCTGGGTGCATGCCACCCATCCGGCCCAAAGCTGGCCCTATGCGCTCCACATAAGGCCGAGCCTTGCCCACTCCTGCCTGGGCTTTAATTAGAACCTCTCTAATTAAAGCACTCTCACCCCCACCCCAGACCACATGTAAAGATGCCCTTAGAGTCTAGTCCTTCATAAGTGAGAGAGACACGACTGGAACTGTAATAGCAGACCTCTTTGCAGCTGGGTTAACCCAGCATTCAATTTGCTTTCTGATTTTAACTCACAACTCTGACATCTCCTCTTCTTGTGCCTGTGTAATTATCTCTTGGAAGGAGATAGTTAAGAATAAGCGTGAGAAGATTGTGACCGAGTTTGGGAAACTGCATCAGCTGCTGGCTGAAGAGGAGAAGCTGCTTTTACAGAAGCTGGAAGAGGAGGAGAAGAAGATTCTGCTGAGGATCAATGAAAACTTAGCCAGGATTTTGGACCAAAGATCTTCTCTGGACAAGCTGATCATGGAAATAAGAGAGAAATTTCAGCTGCCAGCGGGTGGGCTACTTTGTGTGAGTATGTGACAGAATTCCTCGGCCTCCTGGTAGACAGCATGAAGCAGAACCCTGCTGCTGAAGTCAGGGGGTACATGCTTCCAGTTTCCTAGGACCTACCAGCTTTTGTCTTCTCCTGAAAGCAATGTGTGCGCAAGATTGTTTTTCAAGGGAGCACAGCTCCTGCCAGAGCTTCCAGGTGTTCAGAGCAAGCCCAGCTTCTGCACTTCCCTTCAGTAGGCTGCAGTGTTATACCTGTGCACCCAGGCAGTGGGGAAGTGGGAGGGGAGGTAGTTGTGCTTGCTCCTGGCCTGGCTGGAGATCCTAAATTCTGATCTGCTGTGATCTTTCTGAGTTTTTGCAACAGAAAATTTGCTCTATTATTTTTCTGTGGTCAAAAAACAAGTGAAAACTAAGAGTCGACATTTTCTGAGGGTTGCCTTGAGCCTAACCAAGTTACCAGCCACTGTCCTAAGAGTTGGATTTTTCCAGGTATTTGGGTGCTTCATTCCCAGTGACTTCATTGAGACAGGTGTGCCTGAATACCATCAGAAATATGGATTGAAATGACTGTGGATAGATCTACAGCAGTGGTTGTGTGTGGCTTAGAACAGAAAAACCCATCTGAGAAGCTAAGTTAGTTAGTCAGCCCTGAGTTTCATACTGTAGATGCTAGACTGCTAACTAGTTCCTAATCTATCTGATGAAAGCTAGTCCAGGAATGTATCCATTCTACAAGGTAAACATACCCTCAGGACTACCCAGCAGTCTGTTGCAGAGGAATAACTTGAGTGAAGGCCTAACCAACCCTGGTCTAATGCCTTCACCATTGGGGGTGGGTGGGTTAGAAGCTAATGGCACTGACTAACTATTGTGTAGCCATGAAGTGACTACAGCTATGAACTTTTTTCTTTTGTCTCCTTTTAGGACATGAAAAGCATTTTGCGCAGGTTTGTGCCTGTTTTTGCACTTGTGCAGAATTGTTGATAGGTGTAAGTACTGCAGTTTGTACTCAGGGCTCCAGCTTCAGCCCTGGGTTTTGACAACTGGTCTCTTGAAGTTTACTAATACTGGGATCAAACAACTGGGATCAAATCAAGAGGAGTCCTGGCTGCTCTGCACGGACAGGGCAAAATCCATGGCCCTTTTATTAAAGGGGGGTCACACTGGTACCCTGGAGCTACCGTCCCATCTCAGTATTGTGTACTATGTGATGTGGTGAATGCTTACTATTTTCCACTCGTGAAGTGGCTGCACTTGAGGGACAAATACTGTCTCTTACTTGCACAGTGCTGTGCCTTGAGTCATGGTAGGAATGTAAAATGCTGTGTCACTCTCAGAGTTAGAAGAATATCTCCCAAACCATGAATCACTGTGCTTACTTACACTTCGTTCTCTGGGCATGGATCCCTTTCACCAGCCCTTGGTCTATAGCTCATTTGAGGGTAGGTTTTTGTGTCCAATTCATGTTAAAATTTAAAATTCCTATTCCCATTACATTTTTAAGCTATTTTGATAGGACACATACATCCCCTGGTAACTTTTCTCTTCCCTGATTGGATGAGCATAGCTTTGGGAATTAGGTCCCTGATTTGCTTATTAGGGCTGTGTGAAGCTTCGATCCCTGCTTCAATTTGGCGGAGATTTGGCCTGATTTGGTGGCTGAATCTCCAAATCTGAATTGAATCAGAGGACCCTTTAATCTCTCTGAATTGATTTGGAGATTCAAGCATAGAGACAGCTTTAAATGTTTTTTCTACATACCTCTAGGTAGCAGGAGCTCATGAGTGCTGCAATGCTGGGGCGCATGGAGTGTCCCACAGGAGCGCATGGGCTCTCCAGTGCACTCAGCACCAGACCTGGAATGGACCAGAAGCACTTCACGTTCCACTTCCAGATCCGCCGGGGAGCGAGCTGGGGGGCCCCTGTACCCTCTAGGCTCAGTGACTGGTGCCTCCTGGATCTGGGGGGAGCACCTAGGGTCCCCCATGGCTGATCGCCGAGGCAGTGGGGTGTGGGGGGGGAGGCCTGCACGCTCCCCAGCAGACCCTGAAGTGGAATAGAAGTACTTGTGGTTTACTTGTGGGTTCGCCGCTGAGCATGTTGAGGGCCCTCCCCCCACACTCCTGTGGGATGCTCCATATGTCCCAGCATCGCAGCGATCACAAGCCGCTCCTGCTACCTCAAGGTATCTAGAAAAAAATGTTAAAGCTGTGTCTATGTCTGAATTGCTGATACTCTGAATCTGCATCGAATCTTCAGATTCGACTGAATCGAATGAGGAACAGCGATCCGAATCAACGAATCAAATCACTGTCCCTGATCTGGGCCGAATCCAAATCCAAATTGAATAGGTCCCGCTTTGCACATGCCTAATGCTTATGAATTCAGAATTTTATAGTAATTGCATAAAGACAGTGGACATTGCCGCTACAAACTTGTTGGCCCCAATCCTCATTCACAGTCAGGCCGGTCACTGTGTGTGTCATGGTATCGTGCTAATGGGTTCACAGGCCCATAACGGCAGTTCTGAATTGTCAGGGGAGGTAACACTAGCATCTGCGCTAACATAAGCAAGGGGTAGTGTCATAAGGGGTGTTCTGTTAGCTTCTTGTTCTGTCCTTATGCCCTTGTGCTGTTGCCAGAAAGCGGCTTCAGTGCAGTGTTGGGGGCATTGACTGGCATTAGAGGGTGGAAAATTTCAGACATGACTGGTATAAGAATATTTAAAAATTAAATCAGCTCAGCATGGGAGACTTGCTGCTTTATTTTCCCAATGCTAGTCTCTGGCCTGTGAGTCACAGGGGGTTCTGTGCTGACCACAGGGAATGTGTTCTTTTCAGGTGTGAAGATATGAAATATCAGGCCCCAGAAACTTTTTCTGTGGCCCTGAGAGAGAACTACAGCATCCCAGTGCATTGCCTTGGTATGAGAGACATGCTGAAGAAATTCAAAGGTAAAGAGCACCACCTGGCTATGCTGCTCCTTAGCTCTGTGTGGAGGCTGGCTCCTGGGTCTCATCTCCACATGCATGAAGGGTCTGGGTGGATGGGTGTATTGCTACCTGATAAAGAGATCTGGAGCTTTGTCACATGTCAGCTACCCTGTGGTAATTGCCTGTAATTCTCTGTGGTAATTGCCTCATACTCTCAGAGCTTCCACAGCACCCTAGCCTTTCAGTTATTGCAGCGATTCCTTCCCATTCACAGTCATTGCAGGTTAAGCCTTTTCTCATTTTGATCCCAGATGATCAGTGAAAGTGCCATACTCCTGTGGAAATGAGATGCCCTTGTATTTTAGATATCCCCAAATTTACAATTATCGTGGACAGGCTATGTACTGCTGGACTGAGACAATGATGCCTATGGCTCTTCCCCTACAGTGACCTCTGATCCATGTGTCCATGTGTTCCTCTTTTCTTTTCCTCTCTCTGCCTGCAGAGGATGTGACTCTGGACCCAGAGACAGCTCATCCTGAACTCATCCTGTCTGGTGACCGAAAAAGCGTGAGACGTGGTGGCAAGAAGCTGATCCTATCTCTGTTTGATAATCCCAAGAGGTTTAATACCACCCCACTGGTGCTGGGAACTCAGGTCTTCTACACAGGCCGGGGCTACTGGGAAGTGCAGGTGGGAGACAAAACAGAATGGGGATTGGGGCTATGCAGGGAGTCAGCCACCAGGAAGGGAACAATTGTCTTGCTGCCCAGCAATGGCTACTGGATGATGCGTTTGCAGAATGGAGGCCAATATGAGGCCCTCACTTCCCCTGCCACCCCACTCCAGCTGAGTGTGAGGCCTAGGCGGGTTGGGATCTTTCTGGACTATGAGGCTGGAGAGATTACGTTCTACAATGTGACCGACCGGTCCCATATCTATACATTCACTGACAAGTTCTTTGGAAATCTCCGTCCTCTCTTCTATCCTGGTGCTTCTGTGGGAGGCAAAAATATTGAACCCCTGGTGATCTCATGGGTAAGGGACACAGATGGCAGTGGGTGTGTGATTCTGTAGCCTTCTAGATCAAGGAGGTGCAAAAAGGCATCTCCTTTATCTCTTACATCAGCACAGCAGAGGGGGAGGGATGGGAGTGGAATTGTCTAGCTCTGAAGAACTATCACTGATTCACTTCAGATCTGGCTAGTTTTGTGCCCCTTCTAGGCTCTGAGCAGACGGGGTGGAAGGAATAGGGTGCTGATGGGGAGCAGGGGTGGAGCAGCAGTGCAGGAGGGAGGCAGAGGTGCTGTATAAGTAAGCAACACAACATGATGTCCTGCTTGGCTGGAGATGTGGTAGATACCATTACTGAAAAATTAACATTGACTTGGTCCATTCATGCCCACTACTCACCAGTAAAAGGTCCCAGTGCCATTCCTGCAAGAGTGCTTCACATAGCAGTGAATGATAAACGTGGGGGTTCTGTGGGTGGTGAGTGGGATGTGAGTTTGGATCCCACCCCTTTGGTGACCTCCAGGTGACTGATTTTTTTAAAT
>NW_005843109.1:163994-174572 GCF_000455745.1 Alligator sinensis | reverse complement strand
GGGAAAGAAGTGACTGGTTAGATGTTACTTACAGACTAAGCACTTGATTTTGGTGACAGGGACTGTACACTGCTCTGTGCAGGCTATCTTCGTGCTGATGTAGCAGTGAATCATATTTAAACAAAACCAATAAAGCATTACTTTATGACTAAGGCAATGTTTCCTTTAGTAAACAAATGCTTAATTTTGTAATGTTTTCAGTGCACCACACTGGTCAAAACTCAAGAATTTTGGTTTAGTGGGAAATTCTGAAATGCCACAATTTGGTTTTTGTTCCACATTGGAGTCTGAACAAGAAAAATCAGAATGTTGTGTCAGATGACATTTTTGAAGAAAATAATTTTGGGCCAATCAAAATGTTTTGTTACGGTGAAATCAAAATGTTTCATTCTGATTTTGGCCTCTTATTTTAGATTTTCATCACTTACAAGATAAAATAAATTTTGGAACAAAAATGAAAAATTGAAACGTGCTTTTCTCACGAGATAGAAGTGGAATAGAAATAAAATTTAATTTAAATCAATTTGTTCCAAGGAAAATGGAATTTTTCCAGTAGAAGAAAGTTTGACTGGAAGCTGCTGGCTCTGTGTCTATGTAGGAACATAAGAAGTGCCATGCTGGGTCAGACCACTCATCCATTCAGCCCCGTTTCCTGTCTCCAACAGTGGCAGAAATACATGCTGCAAAGGGGGAGCATTGAACAAGAAACATCTGGATGGAGCAGGCATGTCAAACTCATCTGGCCCCAGAGGCCAGATGAGCGTCCCTGAGCCAGTCTGAGGGCTGGACAGGGACTGACCCCTGTGGAGCAGCCAAAGCGCTGGGGCCAGCTTGTGTGCCATACATGGCATGCATCAAAGCCCAGGGCCAACATGATGTGCTCAATGTTTGGGCTGGACCTGGCACTATACTTGGCACAGGGGGTGTGGGACACAGGCTGCATGTGGTGCACCGGACTGACCTCCTGTGCTGCCTGAAGTGCGAGGCACACAGGGTCTAGCTTGCATGCCCCATGCAGCACACGGGGCTGGGGCTGGTGCATGGGGTCAGTCCAGGGACCTGCAGGCTGGATCATATAGCTCCCTGGGCCAAATCCAGCCCCTGGGCCATATGTGTGCCACCCCTAATCTACAGTAATCTATCCCCTATTCAATACTGTAACTAGTGAGCATCCTGGGGCCAGTCTGAACATTGGCCTGGCCACTTGTCTCAGGGCTAACTGCCTGCCTGCCTCACCTGCCATGTCTTTGATAACTAATTGGAAGTTATTACGCAGGTGGGAAGCTGCCCATTTACTTGCCCTGATGCCAAGGGCCTACGCTAGGACCTGCACTCCAGTGCCTCACGTTGGGACTCTCACTCCCATGCCTCACACTGGGCTCACAATCCCGGTTCGCTCACACTGGGCTCTCAATCTTATTTACTTGGGGATCTCAGGCCCCCCCACCTTTTTTGGGCTTACTTTCCAGCTTGGGACCCTCTTGGTCCCTTCACACCCCCACATTGGGGTCTCAATACCCTTACCTGACACTGGCCCTTAATCCCCTTGCCCGAGGAGCCTCACACCCAGCTCCCTCATGGGCATAGGACCCTACCCCCCTGGGGCCTCACACTACACCCCTCCTGCCTGTGCAGTTGTTACTGTGCAGTCATTTAGTACTTGCATACCCAAGTACTAAATGATTGCGCAGTAACTGACATTACTGTGCAGTAGTGTTTCTGCACAGCTTTCTGGTGATGCTGAGTGTTCAGTAGCTCATTACTACTGTGCAGCAGCATGTTACTACTGCGCAGTAGCATTGTATCATGGTTCATGCCCTGTGATGCTACTGTGCAGTACTAGTGAGCTACTGCACATTAGTAATGAGCTATTGCGCAGTAAGCCTCTCATGCAGACTCAGCCAGAAAGAAGCTGCTGATAGTGCTGCTGCACAGGTACCCATGCCAATTGCTCCCCTCCCCATAGAAACCTGCACAGGACAACCCTCTGTACAGGGAGGAGATAGGAAGGGGCCCACTATGGTTATACTTACTAATCCATGACCTTGCAAGTGCTAAAGCATCTCAGAGAATCAACTCTCTGTAGGATTGCACTCATCCTGGGATGTTCACACTCCTATTCTTTGCATGCCTAACCAGAAATGAGTCAGGGATGCCTATGCAGTTCCCTTTCTGTTTCTTCACTGGTTAGTCCCATGCTGTGCAGAGAGACCCAGTGAAAGCCCTAACAAATAGACTTCATGTTCATGCACATTCCAGGTTGTCTGTCCAGGAGTCAGATGATTATACCTACATTATGGCTGACTGGGAGCAAAGAAGGTGAGTTTTATAGTAAGTGGTGATGAAGCTGAGTGGGAGCTGCCACTTGGCATAGGTGAAGCAGCAGGATTTGGGTATATCAGGTCTCACTGAAAAGCATGAACACAGTGAGCATGAGGATGTGTGTAAGTGTGTGCAGGAGGAAGACAAATCTGACCAATCTCTGGGTCCTGGGAAAGGGCAGGAAAAGGGATGTATAGCTACAGAGCTGTTGAAACAGAAGGAGCTGGAGGAGAAGAGGAAGGAAAAGATTTTCCTTCTGCTGCAATTCATTCTGTCCTTTCATGTTCCATGGTGATAAAAATATTACCCCAGTTCAGAGTCATGATCAGACATTTGATTACAACCCTGGGTCTCTCTTCTCTGGAGACAGTCTTCCCCACCCTTGCCTAGACCACTGAGGATCTGTTTGAGAATGATCTGATATGAAAAAGGAATCCAAGACCTGAGAAGGGCTGGCAGGAAGAGCTATGCCCTGGCTACATTTTTTTTCTTTTCCAGAGGGATACACATGGTGCATCTACATGTGCACACCTACTGCACAGTAATTTATTTCCCCAGGTTTCTGGATGGGACCTTGAGCCAAGAGAGAAAATTGATGTAAAATCCCTAAAATTGAACTTTGCCTTTCCTACTGTCGTCCTGTGTTTAGGTTACTGTGCAGTTACATTTAGGTTACTGTGCAGTAACCAAAAATTACTATGCAGTACATGTATGCATCTACATGTGCACTCCAGTACTGCACAGTAACTATGGTGACTTATACTGACTTGGGTGTAAATTTGATATCTGCATGATGCAGGTATCAAATTTAGGTCTGATTAGTTGCTGCACAGTAACGTGTAGACACGTTACTGCACAGTAATACTGTGTATGTGGACTGACTTGAGACCAACTTTAGTCCCAAGTCAGTTCACACACAGCATTACTGCACTTTAATGGCTGCACATGTAGACACTGGCCTAAAAACTGCTTACTGTGCAGTCATGCCATGGTCATGCTTGGCCTTCATGTTATTGTTGAGCAGGCAGGATCTGCAGGAGCCAAAGCAGACCAGGGACTATTACAAGTTCCTTTTATATCTAGGAATGCAACTTTGGACAGTTCCCCTTTCTAGGGGAGCTCATGACACTTGGAGGAGGTTGGTGGTTGGAATTTCCAGTGCAGGGGAAGCTGATGTCATGGTGCACTTGCTCTGATTTCCTAAAAGTGAAGTGATAGCTAAGATGCAGGAAAAGCTGAGTTTGCACATAGGAGATGTCACATCATGTCTCTTCACACTCAGTCTGACACCTCCCTATTGAGGATGAGAGGGTGCCCTGACCAAGACAGGATGTAAAACCATCACAATCATGGTAACAGACTCTTCTGCAAACATTCCTTATTAGAGAAGGAAGTATCCTTTGCTTCCTGCACAACACCAACAATAATATAAAGAGAATGCATTGGCACTGGGTTTCCAATAATCATGCTTATGGATGTACATGTGTGACTCTTCTGCCAGACACAGGATGACAGTAGCAAAGGCAAAGTTCAATTTTAGGGATTTTACATCAATTTTCTATCTTGGCTCAAGGCCCCATCCAGAAACCTGGGAAAATAAAAGATGTCTGGGTGTTCCAAAAAGACCAGACTTCCCCACTTGCAAGCAATATTAAAATATAACAGGGCTTATTGAAGGGGGAAGATAAATGGGGACAAACTAACAATCTTGGGAAACCCTTAACCCCACCTCAGCCTACTATTAACAGTTGATCACAGTTAATGAGTTCAGAGTTCTATCTTAGTCCCACACAGATTGCACTTGATAGCCGGTGTAGCTGCTGTATTAAAATTTCCCCTTGTCTCAGTAGTGTTATGGGATGCTGCTCCCTGCCGGGAGTGGGTGGCCTGGTGGGGCTCCCAGTGGCGCGGGAGCCCCCAGGAAATACCGGGCCAGTTACCACCCCGGTGAAAGGCGGGTTGGGGTGCCTTAACCCCTAGCCCCCACAACTGGGTGGGTTACCCCTTGTTTTGGAGGGCCCAGAGAGTGGACCCTCAGAGAGAGGAAAGAGCCATGGACTCAGGGCTTATCTGAACTTCCCCTGACTGGCCTGTGCTGGGGCCAGGACCAGAAGGATTGAAGGGCCAGGGGCCCACCGCGAGGAATGCCCAAGAGCTGAGGGCCTGGGGTTCTGACTGGCCTGGAGGTGGGCCAGGGCTAGTAGCCAAAGGTCCCAGTGGGGGGATCACACCCAAAGGGGAAGCAGCTCAGCTATATTGCCCAGTATGACGGCGGAAGAGTTCACCTGAGGAGAGGATTCCAGGTTGGGGTTCAATCAAGAGGATTCTGGGGTCCAGTGTGGGGGCTGGTGATTATGAGAACATCATGATGCCATCTGCGAGGCTTGGGCTGCGGTGTAGGGGAGGAAAGGAGCCGCAGATAGCACCCCCTGGCATCGGGGCAGAAAATGGGCAGCTTCCCGCTTATTAACATCTTCTAATTAATTATAATAAGAAGGCGTGGTGGGTGAGAACACAGGCAGTTAGCCCAGGAACAGGTGGGCAGGCTGCAGGGAAAGTGGTCCCGAGCAGGCCCCCTGTTACAGAGGGCCAGGGCACACAAACTGGACTCCCTTGGCCCTTTATATTAAAACTATTAAAATGCAGTTAAAACATAAGCAAGCACAAAGAGCTCCCACTTCATGGACCATGCATACCACTGGAGATATGTAGATAAAGGAGACAGCAGTCTGACCATGCACATCAATGGTGGCATGCAAATAAGCATGACAAAGAGGTTGCCATAGAACACAGATACATTAACAGAGATGCATCTGCAAACATTTCAGACCCAGATACATGCCCTACAGTTTTGAATGGTTTCTACAATATAGAATAGTGATGCTCAACTTTTCTGGGCTGTAGGCCAGATGAGTGGTACAGGGCCAATTCATGGGCCAGATTCAGTGAACAGGATCCATTTGTGGGTCTGTAACAGGGAGCCTGCAGTAAGGGAGGTGTCAGAGGAATGGAAAATAGAGCAATGCACAGGGACAAAGCCCTGCAGAGGAATGGAGCCCTCTTGCAAGAAGGGGGAAAGAGATGGACAGTGTGCTGAGGAACACAGGTGGGGGATTGGACTTTTGGGAGCTGGGCAGTGAGAAGCCAAGGGGTAGGTTACCCTGGGCAGACTTCATTTGCCCCACTAGACTGGCTAGTTCTATTGACAGTTGAAGGACTGGTGGAGGGGCATACACACTCAGATACATATGCAGCCAGGATTGCAGCCGGTCCAGTTGGAAGGTAAATTTCTTTCAGTCCCCTTTATGACTGTCTGGGTTTGGGAGGGGGCAGACCGAGACCCCCACAGTGAAGGAGGGAGTGAAGTAGGGGCAGGGGTGAATCATTCACCCTTACCCCACTCCCTGCTGCACTCTGGGGACTGTTCCACTGCCTGGCCCAGCCAGGGCCCCATTCACGGTGAATGGGACCCCGGCTTGGCCGGGTCATAGGACAATCAGAGCCCAGTGGCTCCTCCAGAGGTGTGGTGCTGGGGAGCCAAGGGGGGGGGCACGTTGCCCCCCAGTCTTTGCACAGAGCAAGGGCGAACTGCAGCTATGAGCTGGGCCCTGCCTGCTTCCTGCCTCTGTGCCTAGCTGCTGCCCTTTGAAAGCAGTGCAGTGCGACGCCATGTGTGTCCCACTGCTGGGTGGGCCAAGCAGCAAGGCACATGGTGCTGTGCCACTTTCAAGGCAGCAGCAGCGAGGCACAGAGACAGGGAGCAGGCAGAGCCTAGCTCACAGCTGCAACCTTCCCTTGCCCCGTGCAAAGACTGGGGGGCCACATGCCCCCCCTCCTCTTGATTCCCCAGCACAACATCTCTGGAGGAGCTGTCAGGCTGCACTGGGCTATTCCCAGGGATGACTTGGAGTGGGGCAGGATGGGCACAGGAGTCCCGGGAGCTCTATTCCCTCTGGCCCAGCGACACAGCCAAGTCTGGCCCTGCTTTGGCCCCTGTCTCTGGGCCTCCCTGGGTGGTGCAGGGCTCAGGCCGGTACAGGGAGGAAATTGGGGCCAGTGAGGGGCTGGGGGTGTGCATATTTGCAGGCCACACTCAGCCCCCCACAATTTTTGTCTCCCTCTGCGTATGCTAATAAGATTCCCAACCTCATTGTGCTACAGGACTCTATCCAGTGCAGGGCCAAATCGGGCACATGTGGGGCCTGGCCCAGCCCCAGCCCTGGCTTCAGCCGCACACATGCTGGATTGGTTCTGACACATTGGCCCCATGCACTGGCCCCATTCAGTGTTGATGGTGGAGGATTGGTAGCAGTATTAACTGCTATTGGTCCCCCACTACCAAATTTGCAGACCTGGGAGGAGCTCTGCAGGCCAGATCTGTCCACTAATACAAAACAAAGAGTGCTACTAGACGGCTGACAAGCTATTTAAAGGCACAGGACTGAATTTTTATATAAATGTTGGAAGTGATTTTTTATGATTATTTGGAAGTGATTTTTTATGATTATTTATGATCACTGTTTCACGAACACATCTCTGAAGACTGGGCTATCACAAGCCCAGATGAGACCCCAAATTATGTCCCATAAACAACTTCATTGTTGATGATGTGAGTGATTGCATCATGCCCTCTGTCCCAATGACTAGTAGCAGAAAAAGCTGTATTCCTATCAGCCGAAAGGAAATTCTCTGTCTTGTATTACAGCCTCAAATTATCAAACCATTCTCTCTGGCTTGAACGGCTGAGTGAATCTTGCTACTAATCTGCATTGGCAGGAACTGATGGCAAACAAACATCATAATACTCCCATTGTCTGCTCTGAATTAGTGGAATTTGTGCAGGATATTGTACTTCAGACTATTTAAAAAGAACCTATGACCCTAGCAAAATCAGATTGTCCAATAAATTGTCCAGCATCCTGTATGAGTGTTCACGGCCATGGGATAGCTGGCTACTGCCAATGATAAAACAGGGCATATTTAGTTATGTTTTGTGTTTGCTGACAAGCTAGACACTGTTCTGCCATTTCCTTTGTCTGTGTGTCTGTCCCTAGCAAACTTCTCTCCAAGGTTTTCATTTTTGCAATCCTCAGATAACTTTGAAGTAATTTTTGGAGTTGATGTGGCCTTATGTTTCCAGGGATAAGCATTCTGATGATCTCATTAGGCAATCTTGACAATACATACCTAGCTATTCTTTTTAAGAAAAGGAAACTGAAAACAGCCGTTTATGTCTGTAAGTCCATCCAGTCATTATTTGTCATACTTTTTAGCAAGCACTGTTTATTTTGCCTTGTACCATGGCATTTTTTCACAGGAAAGGGTTTAGTCTGTGCCATCTAAAATTTATCAATTGTCTATAGCTCCCCTTCCATATAATTAAAGGTTGCTTCTAAGTACAAGTATGATAAACAATTTGCCTATTGGTTGGTACCCTTGGCCGTGTGTAGATGAAACAAGGGGCATGTATGCATGACACTTTAAGGTGGGCTAAATGCTTTTGCACCGCTGTAGTGGTGTTGGTGTTTGCATGCCTCAGTGGTGTATTGCACATTAATTACAGCCACTGTAGCAAATTTGGTGGCATAATGCACCTTAAATGACTTGGGGAGCAGCAAACTAAAACTCCTCCAAGGAGTTTTAGTTTGCCGCCCTACCAACTGTGGAGCGAAGCACTGGGCTCCTTGTAGCTCAGGGGCTCTGCAGGAAGCCCTGGAGGCAGCCTGGCAGCAGCCCAGGAAAGCAGGCTCTGCCCAAGGGAGTAAAAAAAAAAAAAAAAAAAAAAAGTGGCAAGCCTGATCTTTGTTCCCCCTGCCCGCCCCGGAGCTCACTTGCATGCCTGAGCGGCAAGAGCCCTTCAAAAGTCCAGCAAAGTCACCTCAAAGAAGTCCTTCTAAATCAATATGATTGGTATTTACAATATAAATACATTAATGTAGCTATATTACTCATCTATAATCGATCGACTATAAAATTCTGGGGTATTTTTGGTGAAAATAGGGTATCGAGCTTTGGTTCAGGAACTAATCCCCCATTTATAACATTGTTTCTTATGAGAAAATTGGTTCCAAGTTACAACATTTCGACTTAAGATGCGATTTTCAGGAACCAATTGTGTCATAAGTCCGAGGACTGCCTGTATTGACCTAATGGTAACCTTGGGAGTTTTCCATGCTCACACTCTTCCTCTGCCTTTGCCTTTGCTGCAAAAACATCCTGGGAGACTGGCTTTTTTGTGTTTTTACATTTTTGGTATGAATCAAACAGCTATCAGCTGCATGTGCATTATGATACAGTCTTTAATTACATAACCACTGTTTTAACCACAGCCTGTCTGACTCAGAGCACAGGACGGAGGTGGCTCACTTCATGAACAAACATCTGAAGTTTAATTTGATGTTTGTCATTTAGTGACTGGCTGTAGGCCTTATTTACAGACACCCATTAGATACATCCTGTTCTGCAGAATTACCAAGCTCACCCAGGGCTTTTCATGGTTGTACCTCATTGGGTTACAGATGGCAAATGCAATTCATTTATATTCCCAAAAACACTGGCAAGGTGGTAGTGAGGTGGTAGTCTGTCTGACCTTTGTTATTGTACCCTTAGTATTGCTTTCTGGTCCTCTCTAGTGAGTTTGGAGGACTGGGACTCTATAATTACTTCACAAAAACTATTCACTGAATGTGACCCAAACCCACAAATAATTTTAGCTAATCTGAAAATGCGTTTTCCGTGAATCAACTATATGTCCAAAAATGCAGCTGGCCTTCCTGTGCTCCCCTTCAGTCCCAATTGCATTCCTACAGCCCATGTTCCATCCCCTCCCTCTATAACTCACTGCCTCCCCAGGCTCTGTTTCTCTATCCCCTCAATTCTGCTCCCATGCTGGCCACCCTATCTTACCTTAGCTTCTGCTCAGGCCCTGCGCTCCTCACCCACTTGAGTCAGTCTCCCAGCCAGTAGTGTAAATGGGGTGGAGCAACTGGGGCTGCTGCCCCAGGTGCTGAAATCAGAGTGGGAGGATGGCATAAAAAGCCCACTGCCAGCACAGCCACAAAATCACACTGGCAGGACAGTGGCAAGCAGCTGTCACTGCTGACCCTGAGTGTTGCAACTGCCCTGGGTACATACCCCATTGTTACACCCTCTCCTTTCTCCTTCTTTCTCTTCTCATTGCCTGGACAAAATCAAGAAGACTATTTATAGCACAGGAGAAACAGTCACTCTGTGCTCAGCATAGAAGGGGCCTTTGCATGTCATGAGGTACAGTTACTGGTGAACTCTGCTCCTGCAGTTGTTGGGGGACTCCCTGAGGGAGCATGTCTAACACAGGCAGAATCCCCAGAGAATTTAGCTGCCAATCTCTGACAAATCTCTATTGAGTGTGCGCAAAATGGTATGTCATTTGCCAAATTTGGGCAAATTTTCACAGGATCAGCAAAATGTAAACTGCCTGACATATTTCAAGCTCCTGCCCTAAATTCAGGAGACCCTAGATCTTGAAATAATTCTAAGATTTTTGTTTTTAATTAAATGTATTTTCCCAAAGCCTGCTCTTGGAAACAGCTGAACTACCCAATGTGAAACACTTTCTTCAACTGGAGCCAGTCACCCAATCTGGAAAATTTCAGTCCAAAGTTATAAGAATTTGCAAATGGACTAAATATGGAACTGTAACAGGGGGTCATCCTAGCCCCTGTTCCAAAGAGGAAGATGCCAATGCTGGAGAGAACAAACTTACCCGGATACTGAATCAGATTGTTGTCCCCACTGAGAGTGGCAGCATGGACTCTGCTGGGGAAAGGAGACAACTCCCTGGCACATGCTGCAGCATGCTCTAGGAGCCATTGTTGATTGGCTCAGGATCCCAGAAAGCAGGTAGAAAAAACAGCCTGTCCACAATCTCTTCCCTTGGAGAGGGGGAAGCCTGCAGGCAGACATAGGCTACAACATGGCTTGTGTGAAGACATGAGGCAGAGCCAAGAACACTAGGAACCCAGATTGGGACTGGATATCAGAGATGCCAGATGGAGAATCTGTACAGTGAATTCTGGTGGCAGGATAGCCATGAAAGGCTGAATTAGGAACTGGGGCTAGGATCAGTAAAATTGGGAAACCTGCTAAAATGGGGCAATTGCCCAACTTTGGGATCACATTACCTGGTGAGGAAGTGGAAGGGGGAGAAAAATAAGAATACAGTCAATTGAGTGAAGAGACCCTGTGGGTCAGACTGCAACCAAGAATGGTTGATGG